>NC_133980.1:5835000-5922500 GCF_047716275.1 Strix uralensis
CTTCTGAGCCTCTCTTACCCTCTTTTGCAGCATCGATGAGGGACCAACACTACAGTCCCATGGCATCAAGAGCTCCCACTGATGTGTTCCAGCTCTGAGCTCAGACAGGGCTGGTGGGTTTGTGCACAGAGCTGTTAGCACCACCAAAACCCACCAGTGACCAGAAACTGGTCTAGCAAAGCACCATTTGCAAACTATCAAAATACAGCCCTGTATAAAATATTTTTATTACATATATTATTCTGGTTTTCTTAAGAAAAAAAAAGGCATTTTTTTCCAAGTGAAAATCATGGGGGTTTTAAGGCAAAAAGTGTGTCTTTTTGCTTGGCAGAAGGTGGAATATCCCAGTCACGCTGGAAAACCACTGCGTGCTGGCCTGATATTAGCCTGGATCCAATTAGAAACACTTTTCAGTTTTAACCCAGGTGGAATTGCACGATTATAACAGCAAAAGCCTGTGCTTGAGAGGAAATGGAGAAAGTTGTTCTTGCTGAAGAAAGGAATAAAGGTCTGTTCAGTGCTCCACAAAAATCCCACACAAAGCCAGTGAGCCGAGCACAGTTCTCAAACTGAAGATCAAAACTGATTTTGTGCTCGATGGTTAGTACCAGGTACTGAGGACTCATTTGTCCCTCCAGGAGGGGAGGAAGCACACTGGTTTTCCATCAGGGAGAAAGCCAACTTCTCCAGAGCATGATGGACACCATCCATACGAAACTGCTCCACCTAAGCACATCTCCTTCTCAATGCTTGCCTGTACCCAAACCAACCTTGAAAGAGAAGTCCACCAGTTCAACACGGTTCCTTCCAAGAACTCAGCCAGTTTGCACCAGTTTGAATAAGGGAAATGCCAGCAGTTGCTCAAAGCCACCCTCCATCATACCAAAAAGGATGCGGCCACAGACACAGTGCAACACCCAAGCTGAGGAGCAGCACACACAGACATCGTTTTGTGCATGTATGTTCAGCACCAACAGCCCCAGATCCTTGTGTGGGTCCCTGGGGGCTCTGATAGAGCCAACAAGTACATGGTAACCACTTGCTTCAACAGGTGCCTAAATACTGCCAGACTTAAATGATTTCAACAGAGATGCTTTCATGAACTGGGGTAAAAAGCCTAAAACTCTATACTGGATATAATTTCTTCTGAATAAAAAAAATACACTCACACAAGCCTAATTACACTGCAAATTTCCTTTAAATTACTTTGAAAACCTTGAGACAAATAAATGGCACACATCCCTATGTGTATACAAAACACCTACAAAGAAAAGGTGCACTGTTCCAGAAACTTTCTCTCTTTTGTTTACAAGACCTTTCACAAATGCAAGCTTCCTTTACTTAATTAAAATTATGTTTTTAACAACCATGGAACACATGAAGCAACAGCACTGAAAAGGTACCAAGTGAGGTTTGTGATAAAATTAAGGGAATTGGCAATATGATACAGGAAAATGCTCTCTTCCACCTTCTGGTTCCTAGTTCTTATTTTTCTCATATAGTATCAAAGAAGAAAAATATTTTTGATTTTTCTGCATCAGAATCCTACCACATCTGTAACCAAGACTTTCATGTAGTTACAGGTTTCAATTTGCAGAGTCCAAATTAACAGATAGCTATAGTAGGACACTATTGCGTAGTATAAACTACAAACTAAACCAGGTTTTTAGGGGTTAACCGCTAAGGGATACAGATAGCTTCTTTTTAATTACTTGGTGCAAACTTTTTGAACTCCTTTCCTGGCTGCCTTTTCCAGGTCACATTCAGAAGTAGATATATCACAATACTCCACCACGTGTCTGAACCAAACACGAGGAGGACAGGAACCTTCACAAAAGAAAAGAAAAAGGAAAGGAAAAGATAAAAAGAAAAATAAAATCCTATCCTCAGAAGATATGCAGACCCATATTAGAAATGCAGGAGGTTGAGACAGTTTGGATAAATGCCCAAACTTCTAAGAGTTTAATCAAAACTAAACCAACCAATCCTCTTTCCCTTTTGAGATTTGCCCAGCAACAATTACGATCAGTTTTAAAAACCACAAGTACTTAATAAAAACTAGAATATTATAAATCTTCTGCCACATGAAGCTAATAAAAATAAATAATAATAATAAATTTTAATGTTTAAGGCACCCAGGCCCAAAGGCACTAACCTGTATTTGTGCCTCAAGTCAATGATATTAATAGTTCTAGAAATATTTAAATAAATGAAGTTTTTGCAAAAGGGTATTTTTTCTATATACTTGCCAGGTTTTAGACTGATTATATTGACCGCACTAGGACTTGTAATAAGATTGTTTAAGACATTATTCCATTTACATGTTCATCTGACATTATTAAATCTCTATTTGTTTCTATCACAAAGAATTTAGAAATATGTTCCAGAGAGTGTATTGTTGGCCATATGGGCCATCATCAACCTCATTCTTTCCAGTTCTATATTAAAGTTAACAACATCAATGCTGGCTTGCACCAACTGTTCAGCCTGGGATGCCTACAGCCAAACAGCCCCAGACATCTCTTTTGGACTGCAAAAGTCATTGATTTTGCTAGCCCTGGAAGTGATACTTTTTGTTTCTCCCTGACTGATCCCATCTACTTTACATGCTCATTTAAATGCAGACTATCCTGTAACACTGTGGTTGCTACCATCCCAAACCCAGCGGGTGTATAACATTTCTACATCACCTACGCACTACAGAAAACATTCCTTTTTAAGGGAAAGTGTTTGGTTTAGCTGACCTGGTTCTAGCAGGAAGAGCAGAGGTAAAACATCAATCATCACTTTGAAAAGTTTGGAGATGATGGTTAACTGCTGTGTGATTTCGGTGCCATGATCCCACAGGCAGTGGATTGTCCCTGAGCCCCAAATCTGAGCTCTTTCCCTACTTCTATCCAAGAAAAATTCCCTTATATATCTTCCAGTGGCTTTTGCTGGCGGTAAGGATAAGTAAAAGCTAAGCAAAGACATTTTAATTGTTCCAGTTAATAAAAATAATACACTATCAAGTGAGTGGTGCATATTAATGTTCAGGAAATGCACTATTGTGTATATCCTCAGGAGTTGGGTCACAGCACCCTAGTAAAAGTGGCAAATAGTGTGTTTTCACTTAGCATCATTCATTTGTAAAAACAAAAATTGAAAGCAAACACACACGCAAAAAAATCCTATTTTGGGAATATGTTGGAGCACTTCTAGAAATCGCTGAAACTGTTTTCATAATCCTTCCACTTGTAAGGCCAAATGCCTTAATTACCATGAGACCAACCAGCTACAGAGGACTCAGAAAGAGTCATAAAAACATTTTAGAGTGGTTTAAAATAGCTTTTCCTCTTCCTAAAAATAGAACAATGTACAGAGAAAACACTTCGACCCCTTTTCGAGGCAACCGAGAAGTGCGAGGCCAGCCCCAGGGGGGAGGCAGGGATCCCCCAGCCCCGGCACCACGGCATTCTCCACTGCTGCTCTCCCAGGCCAGGATACTCTGCCAAAAGCATGATGCTGTCCTGTATCAAAACCCATTTCTAGCCTGTACTAAGTCTGACCAGCCTTGGGTCTTGAGCCAGAATGATTTTTTTGGGAGGAAATTCCACATTTGGGAGGGAAAGGATGAAGCATTTAAAAAGGTCAGCTTGCCAGCAAAAAAAGGCAGTTATAGGAATAAAGAGGAGGAAAACATTTCCTGGGTCACTGAGTTTTGTCCAGCGCTACCAGAAGGAACTAATTCATATATCGTCTTTCACAAAGTGACCCAGCTCTTGCAACAGGCAGAAACGTTGGGATCCACCTCAAAAACAGAGCATGAGCCCCTATGATGGCCAGCGGTGCCCCTGCAGCTCCCGTCCCCCGCTGCTGCAACCTTTGCAAAGGTGCAAAGAGCAATATAACGTTGCCAAAATGCGTGCTTAACCCAGAAGTCACACTCTTTCTTTTTTTTTTTTTTCAAAGCATCTGCAGCTGAAGAGGCCCCTCTATAGCACCATTTCATTAGTTCTAAAAGCAGAAGACCTAGGAGAAAAAACAAACTCTCCTGTCTGATGAGGAAGATCCTCCATGGTCAAGGACCCAGAGACTGGCACTATGAAAGGAGACTTGGATCCTCTCCTGCAAAAAGACGGGCTTCAGCACAGTCTCAACACTGATGACTTATTGAAATTTGGCAAATCCCTCAAGTTCCCTGCCTCAGTTTTCCAGTCTGCAGTATGAACATTATTATTTACCCATCCTTGTAAAGGGCTTCATCATCTGTAGATGTACACACCCACTGGGACAGTCCCGACACTAATTTCTGCTTCGTATCAGATTATGTGATCGTTATTAACCTTCTAGCTTTCAGTACTGAAGCATCAAATCCATCTCAGTTTAGCAGCTGAAGCTCTGCTGACTTCACTTAAGTCGCAACCACTTACTCCAGGACTGGATTTAGTCCTGGGCATTTTTCAATTTAAAATACACTGGTAAGGCAAAGCCACCACTGTTCCTTCCAGGGGTGGTCTGATTTCATTTACAAGTATTTGTGCTGGCAAGTCCTACATAATGTTCAGATGCAATTGTGCCTGAGTATTAAATATAATGGGTTAGATGTTATGAATAGGAAAATGAGATAACTTGGTAAAGGAGGTTTGACAGCAAGAGTGAAAGAATGAAGATTCAACTTAAGCTGCTGAAAGCCTAACAAGATAAAGACAGGCAGGGGAGAGTTCCCTTAAATGTGATGAAAATAAAGCCTGAAGGGGTGGAATGATAGAGAGGCTGAGGAGTACATGCTTCAAGACAGAAGATGAATGTGCCCAACATGACAGTAACATGTAGCTAAATTAATCAAAGTACCCACAGCACTAAATAGAACCAAAACACATAGATTTATGCAGAAATCCCAGAACAGCAGATGTGCGACATACAGAAGGATGCATCTTTTCTATCTAAATTAATTATCCATATTTTTGGTCATCGGCTATTATCATTCTGTGTCACCAGAAACATTATAAATTTCCCTTTTATATTTTAAATTCACACCACCTGCTTCAGTGTTGAACCCACAGTTCCCACAGCACACGTTATTACGTGTCCCCATTAAAGACATCATGGCATTTGCCATATACCCTACAGCTGAATTACCAGGAAAATTTTCCTAAAAATCACAGCAGCTTGGAACTGTGTGACATAAACAAACTGTTACATCCACTAATATTTCACCTTGAAAGTATGATTTTAAGTTAATTCCGTTTCCATGATTCACGCTGGATTTACAGCCTTTGTTAAGCCCTGTGTTTTCGCCGGGCAGATGCAGTCCAGCTAGCAGCCGCTCTGCTCACCCTCCGCTGCCTCCCCACACTGATGCGGTGACGCCAGCTCCTCCAGAGACTTCTCCAAGGCTCCTCCACTCCCTCAGCCTTTGCAGAGGTTGAGAGTTTGACTTCTAGGCCCTCTCAACTGCCAAAGGGCAGGCAGTAAATTCGGGGTCGCTGCCCCCCTGACTTGGGTTTTAATCAGTGGCTGCCTGTCTTGCTCAGAAGGTAAACTCCCAATCAAGGCAGCTGCTAGAGATTAAGTAAATTCAGATCAGATCAGACCCTGATCTCACTTGCACTTGGAGCACAAATTTCAGTGTAATTTGAGTTCAGGGCAGAATTTGGCCCAAATGATTCAAACGAGTGCCCCAGACCTGCACTGTGAGCCCAGTGAAGGGAAAGCAATGTAATGCTCTTAGGATGGAAGACCCCTCTGCAACCAGGAGCCAGACGAACTCAGTGCATTCATCATCACATCCCAGATACATGCTGGATGACAACTTGTTACCCCGCATCCTGCCTTTAAGCATCCCCTTCCCTTTCAAATGCCCAGGGGCAGGCAGCCCATGATTCATCTAGGGAATGCCGGGGCTGGGGCCAGGGATGTCCCCGTGCATCCCGCCTTCCCAGAGAGCAGCTGAGCGGCATAAGGCTCAGAGCAGAGGGGTTCACGTGGTTCACAGCCCAGCTGCTGCTCTCAGACAGGCAGCGCCTTCCCAGTCTTTGTCTGATGTGCGAGGAGCTTAGAGGTTTTGTTCTGAGAGCCAGGGCAGCTCTACTCCTCCCCATCCCATGCCAAACCCAGCCCTCTCAACAGCAAGTGACAGAAATTAGAGGTTTGAATTCCTTGCTCTATTTTTTACTTTTTTTTTTTTTAGAGAACTTCTGGATGCCAACATGACTTTTTTGTCTGTGAGACATTAGGCAAACAAATGTGAAGGGTGACAGAGAGGAGGACTCAGCCTTACCATCCGGAGGCAGCTTTCTGGGAGGACCAATTTCCACCTCATTCTGCTGTTACAAACAGATTGGTCTTTTTGTGCGTGTGTGTCTTGGCTCAGAGGAGTCAGTCAGCTAATGCAGAGTGGGGAGCAAACTCAGTCCAAATAGCACCAAGCCACCAACACACACTTTATTTGCTTATAGGTAGGTTTACAAGATGCAAAGAGAGTGAAAAAGAAGGGCATTGCCTGGCACTAACACTCCCTCTGTTGGAAAAAGAGTATTTTCCTAGGAATGTGTATTATATTCCCTAGAACAATGCAAAATAAAGTGATCAGCACACAAACAAAAAGTCTCTTAATTTACTTGAAAAAGGGCTGGGCAATCAGGGCATTATTTTCCACTTTGTAGAGGGCAAGGAAAAGTAGTATGCTACAAAAATAAACTATGTTTTAAAAGCCACCATGCTGGATAAAATTTAGACTTGCAAAAAACAGAGGCCATTACATGAAAATTCAATTTATTTACAGTCCACTGCATGGTCTCCATTCTCCTGTGGTTATGCCCTGGTATGGCACCCAGCAGCTCCCTGGGCAATTAGCACAGGTAGCTCCCACTGCTACCAAATACAGGTTTTCTAAACAGAGGGGCTGCTTTAGCCTTCTGCTGCCCCAGACAGAAAACAAGGTTATGATGACATAGCACAAACATCTGAAATCATTTCTATGTAATACGTGAAATGAGCCGGAAAGAGCTGTCAAAGATTTAAATCCCATAGGAAGGAGCAGAAGTGAGAATGAGGTTTCTATGCCTCTTCCCTTCCCCTGCCCTTTTTTTCTATAACTAAATGGGGAATAGGGTTTTCCCTGGCAGGGCGATGTGGCGGGATCATACACAAAAACTCCTAGGAATGAGACAGGAACCAAGGACTGAAGCTTAACCTCAGCTATAGCCTCCTTCACAGACAAACAAGGATTTTACCTCTAAAAATTGCAGAAGATCTAATATTGTTCCATCTATAAAAAATGGCTGATTTGGAGACAAACATATTACTGGTGTAAAACAGGAATGTTCCCTAGAATTTAACAGAAATGTGGATTTATGCCTGCTGAAGAATTACTGTCTGTAGGAAGATGATGAGGGCAAGACAGCCAGGACCTCAGTATACTCCCAAAATAGATTAGCATCACTTTTTTTTCACCAGTCAGCTCCAAAGACAAATTTGGTTGAGGATACAGTGTCTGACCCCGCTAAAAGTGAAAGCTCCCAAAGCTGGGAATTGATTTGTCTCACACATTTATATCACAGATAGATAAGAGGAACTTCTCAAGCTGCCTGGATCTAGCCGAGGAGGCCACTCTCCCTTTCACCTTGTGGTGTGCTCTGTGTTTCAGAGCACATTTAAAGCAATCTGCCAGGAGAGATGGCATTAGCAGGTAGCTTAACAGACAGAGCTCTAATCTTAAACCATGGTAAATGCAAATGCTTCATGCCTGCTCACACTCTGCATCGCTAGGGGTGTTGGGAAGGTCTCGGGATGCACTCCCACCTTTGGATGCAGACAGCTGTAAAAGTCAACTCTGAGCATTTAACATGAGTTTAACAGGTTTAAGCCTGTTTCCCCACATTAAGCATGGATGCATACACTGGAAGGACAAGAGATTAGCTTGGTGCTCACTGGAAGAGAGACATCCGCGAAACAGGAGTATTAAGTGGGGATTTAGTAACTATTAGCTCCATCCAAAAAAAACGATCCAATACAGTTTTTCCAGTACGGACCATGATGATCTCAACCCCTCTTTGTATGACAACCACAATGGAGAGAGGGAAGGAGGAACCTATTGGTTCCTGGGGAGAATGTTCAAAACCTGAAGAAAATTTAGGCAAAAAAGTAATTAAAAAAAAATGGTAATATGGAATTGGATTTGTGAAGAAAGTGTCCAAAACAAGAACCATGTCAAAGGCAGGACTCCAGACACTTCAGAGGATCTTTGCAAATATGTTTTTACACATCTATTAAAAATCAAGGTGTATCACAAAACACATGAAGGATATTACAGCTTTTTAACATAATTTTTCATTTTCTTTTGAAAGACAGAACTTTTTAAAAATGTCTGAAGAAGCTTCCTTTGTTTTTATGGAGAGAAAAAATATGATTCTTGAAGGAATGTTGCCACAACATTGCCATTTTTCAGTTATCTCTGCATACAATTTTCAAATACCTCTGTACTGAGAAGCACCATGCTTAACCCAGGTATTGCCATATCTGAGCAAGAGATGGCCATGAGGAGAGCTGCCTGGCTCTCACAAACAGGACCAGACAGAATCCTAGAGAAAATCAGGGCAAAAGCTTGCACAGGAGAACAAGCCAGCTGAACTCGAGTAGAGTTCTTCTCACTAAAATCTACAGATTGCAATTTATAATTTAAAATTATATTACCTTCTTCTTTAGTAATATAGTGATTTGTACCTCAATTCCCTTCAAGCCCCTCATGGAACCTTGTGCTGCTCAGCCTATGAGATGTGATAGCAACACAGGACAAGGCAGAAAAGATGAAAGTTAAATTGATCACACTTTTTTTTGTGAATATATATATTCTTTCACTTCAGGCCTCACATAAAGCAGCACTGCTACTATTGGGTTTTTCTGAGACTCCAAAATAAATACACATCCAGAAGACTTATTCTCATATTTCCAGCTACAGCAGAGGCATCCAGGGTTTTGCTTCTTCCACCTTGGATGTACTTGCCTGTGTTGATTCAGAAGCAGACTAACGTATAGGACCTTAAATTCTGTGTGACTCTGTGTAATGTAATGAACACCAACAGACTTTAAATCTCCTGTATCTCATGGGTGCATTTTATTGCATTATATGGCAAAAATCCAAGAAAAAAATTTCAGGGAGAAAAAAAAATAAAAAATGAAAAATACATTGCTACTGAATTTTCCAACAATATCACAGGAATGTGATCTCCCCTTAATATACATACTGATGATCTATTTGGAATTTTTATCCACAGTTATGAAGAAAAAGAAAATGTTATTCCCTCAGAGGCCAATTTTCATCTTGCTCTGGAATTCTCATTTAAACATCTCAGAGAACACTTTGCCTTCTCTAGATATTAACTACTATTTGTCTCTGGCTCGAGGCTCATGTCTGTTACTGTATGAGCTACATGGAAACAAATTCCTAATCATTTTTCTGACAAGAGTCCTCACAATCTAGTTGGCTGCCGTCATCCCATTTCCAGTATTTCACTAGTAAAAATGTAGGAAAGGTTTAGTCTCCTCTTACCGAGCATGTGTAACTCCCATTAACAGGAGTTACCATATGTGTGCAGATCAAGAGAATATATTGTTTAAGGAGATGAACTGCATGGCAAGCGCTGCTGCCGTGGCTCACTTTCAGATTCCAAGATGTAGATATATGCTGAAGAGTTTGCAATAATTGAAGCAAATGTCTGGGTCCTCCTCTCATGCTGCTATCCATCAGGATAAGCTGGACTGAAGTCAGGCTGAGGATCCAGGGGCCAATATTGCACAAGTGAGGCAAAGGGCTGGGGAGCATTGCTTCATTTTACAGAATGAATGGCTTTGATGCTAATAACCACAATTCAGAAATCCTCAGAGCCTTTCGTCGCTGTGAAGAGCAGCGCTGCCAGGGATGAAACCTTTACCCTATTGGTTCCTACTTAATGTGGCACCTAAGCTCACCCATGGTTCAGGTTTGGTTTTCCATTGCCTTGCACCCTGTACAGGCAATTATATCTGTGCAAATTGGGAGTCATCCTGATCTGGCAGCATTGAACATACATGTCTCTGGCCTGTGGACTTATGTGCAAGTGGCCACAGTCAAGTTCATATTTATATTGAATTAGATATTACAAATGTCCAGGATCAAGCCACACCAACTATCTCAATGATTTTGCCAATTCTTTTTACCTACATTTTTGTAAATCCCCTCAGGCATTAAGTACAGAACTATATCAGATCAGTGGCATACTGCAGGTGACAGATTAGATAACAGCTGAACTTATCAGGAAATGATAACTTGGTCTTGGGTGCAGAAAAATTCACCGCCAGCAACAGTCATTGATAATTACTAATTACCCATGTGTATGTATACAAAATATAACCACTCTCAGACTAGGTAGGAAATAAGAGACATAACCCTCCCCATGGGAGCAGTTCCCTATCAAGGGTGTTTCTGGCGGTGCATCCACCTCACATCTCCTAGGCATGCTGGGACCCAAGGAATGGGTTGGCTTGCTGAAATCAAAGGAAAAATTAGAAGGCTTTTGGTGTATGTCTCCAGAAAGTTCACTTCAGGGGTTTTCTGCTCTCTATCCTTCCCCCAACATCATCTTCCTAAATTTTCAGTGTTTGAGTCTTTACTCCCTTCTATCCATTTTCCCCAGCATGACCCTAGTTCATTTCAGTGGCTCAGAGATAGTGTTCATCTTAGCCATCCCCACATATCTCCAAAAGAAACCCCAGCATGTTGTGAATTAAGAAAATGAAGGAGAGCTAGTATGAACCACTTCAAATGACTATTTGAAGGAGAGATAATGGAAAATGCAACCCTAATAGGTTCTCCACATCCCTGCAATACAGATGAACATCACATTGGCGACTTCTCAGCCCATGGAAAGTATTACTGCGATGGGTTGCATGCTGCTCAGAACAAAGAGCACACGTTTATCTTCAAACTTGGGAGGAATACCCTAGACAGTGAACCAAACAGTCCATGATCCTTAACAAACCTGAAATTGAAAAGTCAACATTTGTCCCTTATAGCAAAACAGTTTCCTCTAACGAGACTTAAACTTTGAAGCACCTTAAGTATTTTTTTTCAAATTGTATGTATGTATATTGTCCCTATTCCTGCTTGAAATATTTTTATTCAGCCTTTTTATTTTCCTGCTCTCCAACTTCTTTCACCTTCCAAGCCCTGTGTGTGGGTTCAGTCCCAAAGTCTTCACAGGCCAGAATTTTTTCAGTGGAAACTTTTCTCAAGTCAGGGCATGGGAAGAGATTCTCAATGCACATATTCAAGAGCTCGGCTTGCAGTTATCCATCAGACCATAAGCCATGTAACCAGCTTGACACACTGGTTGCAGAGACTTTTTAAAAAATCATAAATATCATACTCCAGCTCAGGGTTTAGGTGGACACTTGAAAACATGATCCAAACACTTTTAAGAACCTGGTTTTTATACTGTTTTCTCTGCGTCTGTTGAGCAATACAAACCTGATTGTGCCTCCAAGGAAATCAACAGTACATTTCTCTCCTACAGGAACAACCGTGAGACGAAAGCTTTAACAGCCCTAAAGAAAAGGTCTATCTATGTTCTATCATGCCTACAGTTATTTGTGTAATTAACGACTGTGTTTAGTAAAGGAATAGCTAAACCAATAGATGTGAAGAAATTTAAAAACAGATCTTCTTATTTCAGATACCTAAAGAATGAGTTTTATGTTTTATTCATCACACTGAAGATACCTATTTTTTTTTCATGCCATCTGTAATTTGTCTGTTAAATGGGGTCTGTGGTTTTGTTAAATTGTGCAGATATGCATAATCCAGACATGCACAGCAAAAGTGCCAAATTCTTAATCTACTCAGGAGGTATCAGAGTACTACAGCTGTTGACTTCTTCCAAAAAATCAGGGTAGCTGAGACTAGAGGAAACCTCATCTGTATTTGTACACAAAAAAAGTAATACCGGGTCAACGGTTTAAAAAAATCATATACAAAGACCACAATGGGTGTAAGTCAGCATCGCACCACTTAGCTGATTGCAGCAGCTCCAATCAAAAGAGCTAAGATCCGCCCTAATCACAGTATTATTGATCTTTTAAAACACACACTCCTATATACACAACATATTCAACATGTCTATCCTCTAGGATTATTATAGAGCCATAAGCAACAGCAACAATTATAGTTTCTATTTAAGAGATGCAAATCAATATTAATTAAAATTAGACAACTGTTTGTGATGTAAGGGGTCCTTGTACTCAAAGGGCACAGTGGCCATTAAATATATTAAGACTTATTACTTAAAAGATTTTAGACAAAGTCAATGTATCGCGTGTCCTAAGGGACAGTTCAGTGCCTCAGTAATGTTGTACAACATTTAACTGTAGGTGCCACAATCAAAGGCAAACACAATTAAGTATCAAATGGTTAAATGTTATGTGTCACTCTCTAAAGAATCCATATTGAAATGCTTAATTAAACTTTTTTTTATTAAAAAAAAAAAAAAAGGAAAAAAGAATTCCATAGCATGGGCTAGCACCAAAACAAGCGCTTATTTGGTTCTTATTAAATAACCTGCATATTAAGTTGCCTGTGTTTCTCCTGTTCATTATCATGAAGGCAGCATTTGCATTTCTTGATAGACTATTCCTGTTTCCTTCCCCTTTTTTTCTTGTCTTACATCAGTCAGTGGAAAGAGTGCCACCACAGGCCATCATTAACCTTCCAAATCTGCCTCAAAACAAATAGTACAAGAGCTCACTAATTTGAAGATCAAAAAGCCACTTGTCCATTATATAATTGGAATGAAAGGCAAAATGTTGCAGTTCTGAAGAGCACAGTAATTACTAGCTGTTAATTGCTCTCTCGTGGTGGCTCACTTTTAATTAAAAAGAACAGCTCGTCGCAGGCCGATAAGCAATGGTGGAGACCACTGGTTTAATCAACAAAGCAGAAAAATTTGTTTCTGCTGCAGCCAACAACAGCTTGAGAAATCTTCAGATGTCCAATTGAGATTAAAAACTGTCTATTTAGTGCAGTCAGATTTTATTTTAACCAAGGAAATGACTATTTGAAGTCTTCCAATGTGAGTGTCCCCACCACATCCCTGCTGGTGCTGCAGGGACTAATCACTGGCTTGTGGTTGTGATCATTCAAGTAAAGAAATTTAGCTACTTTCCTCTTGACTCCATCATTCTTGGGTAATTGGCCTGTCTGAGGTGAGCAGTTGTGTTGGGTTTTTTTTTTAAGAAAGAGCTTTAAAGTATGGAAGGCCCACAGACTGTGCATTTAATTACTGTTCATATTTCATGCAGTCAAACAGAATTTCATCTAAAAAGAAAATGATTTACCTACCAAAAAAACCCCAACCTACCCCCACCCCCCCCCAAAGAAAAAAAAACTTATTTTCACCGCGTTGGGTATTTTGTTCTTTTTCCTTTGGCGGTTATATTTACATGCCAAAAAATGTATTCAAACATCAAAGTTAATTCTTTCAGAGCTTTCTGTCTTTAACTCTTTCATCTAATGACAGCTGTCTTTAAGGGAAAGCCCACTGTATGTTGCAGTAATGGTTTATTTAGTTAAGCAGGTTAGGTAGGTTAAGTGGAACCATTTTGCCCTGGTTTACCTCATCTCTCTCTAGCCATGATCCCGTTTGAATCTCTCAGCAGCTTTCGTCCATCCTCCCCTTCTCTCCTGCCCTATTCCACTCCCAAAGGCGTTGTACTTAGCCCTTTGCTTTCTTGTATTTATTTGCTCCTGTTGAGTGAAGGGCTCTGCTTCATATTGCACTCTGCAGACGAGACACACATGTACATAAAACCAAACCTGGCAAACCTTCTAACACCGCTGTGCTCCCTGCCTGTCTTACTAGTGCTGGGATATGGATGTCTGACAACTATGTACGATCTAATATAGGAAAAAAGGCATTTCCATTCAACGGGCTCCAGGCGTTATTGTTCTTTTCTACCTTATTCCCATTAACATCTGGAAACAAATGTCACTATCTGCAGTTATAAGCAGACTTGGAGTATTGGTCAACTTCAGTTTGAACTTTGAGACATATTTCTGAGCTGAGTAAACTATGACTCTCAAGGCTGGCAAAGAATATTTTTCTGTTTTTCTTCTCATTTTGAGGAAAAAAATATTCGTTCATTTGCCTTCTTACATACACACACACACAGAAATATGTATATATTTATTATATTTTTTAGTCTCTTTGTGGGCTGCTGGGAATCACTTCTCTCTCCTGGGAACAGGTGGATTTTTGGTTAGTGTTTCTTTTATTTTTAAGACTTCCTTCTTGGGCAGACCCTACAATGTGGGAAAAAGTTACGGGATCCCTTTTTTCTCCTAGTTACCCTACAAGTCACTGTCATTTGGACATACAGCCACTCCCATCACAGTGCCCACATTCTCATCTTCCTTCTGACACCGCAGAGCTCTTGGGCTGGGGGTGTCGGCAATGTCCCTCCTACTGCTCACCTCTCTTTGCAGCAAAGTAGAACAAGAATTTGACTACTGATTTCAATAGCAGCACGATCTGGCTCCTCCACCCCTAAATTACAGGGTTTAAAATGCTCAATGAATGGTCTGTGCCTGAATGCTCTGAAGGATGTTGTTTTGGGAAACTGCCATAGTGTTATTTGAATTTTCAAAGCATCTGCTCTATATATTTAAGACAGACCTTGTCATATGCTTGTTCATATATTCACCGATTCACATTCATGGGTACCTCTTTATTTCTCATATAAAAATGGCAATTTTGAAATTCCTAATGAATATGGAATCCAGTCTGTTGCATTAAACTTTAAGTGAATAAACCTGAAGTATTAGCGGGATCAGTACAATCCTTAAGTTGATGATATAATTTAAAACCTACAAGAAAAACATACCATAACATTTTTAGGCACATGTATGTCAAAAACATGAGAATGCTATACATTTTCTTAAATCATTGTGCACCCATGAATATTTATCCAACTGTAAGGTTAACGCAGATGGATATCTGTCAGTCTGTAAAAATGAAAAATAAGAAGTATATACTTTGAAACATACTTACTTATTTTAGGTAATGAAAAATAAAAAGATTCTAAAGTCAAACTTCTTCCTCATCCATGGACAAGCAGTGGACAAACAAAATGGCATACTCGGTTTCAGTCTTACTTTTAGTCAATTCTACTCTCTGTTATTTATGCACCAGTTTAGGCTACAAAATGAGCTATAAATCCTGATCAGGATATTTAAAACAAAAAAAAACCCAAGCAAAACACTAAACAAAAAACCCAGAAAAACATTTTTGCTTCAGTTATAAGTTTCAGTTTTCATATACATATGTGTGTGTGTGTGTGTACATGCATGTGCATATATATACTTTATACTTATGCATATAAATGTATATGTATATATGTATATTTATATGTATTTTAACCTTTGTCCAAGGCCAAATCTGGGACTAAACTGTTGCTCTAACCCTGCCACGGGCATCTGTCCCCGCGGCCCCCAGCCAGCCCTGCCCCACAGACAGCGTTTATCTGCAGCCCTTCTGCACGCTCATCTTCCTGCGCTCGCTCCAGCTGCCCCGAAACGCGACAAGCCCGCGACCTCTCCGGCTCGCCCGGCCGATAAGGCAGGCTGTGAAGACGTCTTGTCTTTGCCAGTTTTTCTCCCCCCACACCTTTCCTGTTCCCAGTTTTCAGTGGGCACCTGTCACCACGGTCTCAACTTTCACAGCTTTCTCCCGGCTCCCTCCGCCCCGCTCCAAGGGGCCGGAGGGGTTTATCGGAGGAAACACTTGCGCTCGCAGGGATGGCCTCCGCACCACGGCAGATTAATCCGAGTTGAGTGCACTTCCTTCGGCCAGAGGACACCAATTACCGCGACGGCACCGGCAGCACAATGCGGGCGGACATCTGACAGCCCGGGTCCCGCCAGCTCCGCATTGTCCTCCCATCAGGCGCTGTCAGTTCCCAGCCTTAATTACATCCTGTTTACAAACACTCAGCCGGACTTCAGATGGAGCCTTAACAAAGGTTGACAAAGGTCAGGGCCACGTCACGAGGATGTTATCTGTCTGTGTGCTCTGGCTGATAAACGAGGAGGACGAGGAGGAGGCAATGCAGGGCTGATTTTGGAGACAGCACAGAAAAACGTGCACCAGGGCCATTTGAAATACCGAAGGTGCAGCCCCTCAGCCCAAAAGGAGCTCGGTGGTGCTGAGAGAGGCACCTGTATCCAGGATCACGCAGGACTTGCGTGTACACGTACAAAGGGAGGACAGAAAACAGCCATCATCAACCTGAAATGGCAGCAGCTGGATCTGACCAGTAAATTGACCAAAGTAATAATTAAAAAAAAAAAAAAAACCTTCTAAATCTATTCACTTGTCTCAAACTGTGTTTTAAGAACAGAAACTACCTCTCAGAAAATAAATCCTGCTATTTTGCCCACAGAGATCACTAAGACCCTCCTTCCTGCCTCCTTCAGCACGTGGCAGGGTTGGGGACATCCTTCGTGTCCCCCCAGACGCACGGAAACAATGGCTGAGCTGGGTCAAGTCAAGCTTGCCCCAAATCCATATGTCCTCCTGCTCTACCTTCTCATATTTTCCTTGCACTCTGAATATATGCTCTCATGCTCTCTTTGCCACCAGGAGGGAAGATTTTTTTTGTGGGAAGCTTTACAGATTTCTAGGTACACAATTAAATTAATCAGGGCTAGGCTCCTATCTTACATTTTCGTGGTTTGCACAAATATTTTGTTCACTGCAACTTCTTGAAGTTCAGTGCCGATAAGACCCAAAGGGTAAAACACTGGGAGTATTTGACATTTACAGCTGGGTTTGTGCATATGGGAGCAAGGAAACCAGGCATTTCTGTAAGCCAAGGTTGCCCATTTGACATCATGTCCCTCCTGCAGTATCTTCTTTCTCTGTCTTGAGAAAGATGAGAACAGACATGAATTCAATCTCATCTACAACTCAATGTGGAGGAGTGCATACGGGAGTCCAGCAGCTGGATCAATATAAATACTTGGTACGACAAAGTTAATAATATAGGAGGTTGTCAGCCTGACCCATCCCTTTATCTGTTTTCAGTTATTCCCACATCCTAATTAATGCACCCCGAACCTCACAGGACCACACATTAATAGCCATTAAAATTAAAATCCCAGTCTGTTATCGTATCACCCCTCTCAGAGGAAATACCACATTAACCATGTGGTGTAGTCAGTAAATGGTGACTGGCATTATAGCTTCATATTTCTGCAGCATTATGCTCATAAACGCTGTGAAATGATGGACAGAAGTCTCTGTCAGTGGCTGAGTTAAAGGCACCGCACCGAGCATCAGGGAACTGGCCCAGCATCCTCAGTCTGAACAGGAAGACATCTCTGATGAAAGTGTCCCTGCCTGCCCAAGGGAAGAGAGGACCTTACCTGTTTTCATTACTTGAAAAAATAAAATCTTTTGATTTTGGGTCAGATTTGATTATTCTTGGTGAAAAATGTAAACGCAAAACAAGGGCAAAACTTACCCTGATCAGCAGAGCCATGGCCATGACTTGTTTGAGACCTGCAGTTTTGAACCTGCCCTCACTTACCCGAAGTACTACTTAAACAGAAAAAATTTAAGCCTTTACTTCTATAAATAAATGACAAAACCAAGGACAAAAGGGTATCTCTTTTTCATACACCAATTGCTAACAATCTGTGATAAAAATTTGGTATCTCACCTGAAACAGTTTACAGCCAGGGACTGAACACTACACAAATGCAATCCATCCCAAAGTCAGCACAAGCACACTCAGCTAATCCAAACAATCACATTCAGTGAAAGGAAATTCAAAATTAAATTGTACAAAATTTAAAAGAAGAGGAGTGGAAAGGATGACTTGATGGAAAAGCTTAAAATATTTGACAATCTAAGTGTGGAAAAGTTGAAGGTTTAAATAAAGTCTGTGAGCTCACTGCTGGTTACATACACTCAGAAATATTCCTGGATGGTGCTGAGCATTTCTGCTCTGCATGGACTTTTCCTGCAGAGTGGCAGAGCATTGCAGCTTCTTGGGTGCAGAAATAAACCTCAGTCACCCCATGCAGGGACACAGCTTATATCCTCAGTGAAAAATCAGTAGATAATAGAATTACAAATGGCACTGTATGGTATTAATTATTTATCTATTTATTAAATAGTCAAAATAGAAAGGAAAAAGGTCCCAAAAGTTTGGGGTAGCATTTCTGGACCATTTCTAAATGGATGACTAAAGATATTTTCTTTCCCCTTATCTCGGCCCCAGAAGAAGCAGTCTGATTTTCAACAGTGCAGAACAGCTCAACAAGTCTCTTAACTTGATGTTTAGCAGTTTTAAAATTAAGCACTTGTTCAAGACTATCCATAGGTGCTTAGGAGACTAATCACCACTGCTCATTTATGACAACATGACTCTGTTTATCAAAAAAACAGGATAAAAATGAAAGCCCAGGCTGACCTTCGGAGCACGGTGTTCCCCCTGCAGGCACCCACTCTGACTTCCCCAGAAAATTAGGCTACGCTGCTCTGGGATAGCCTCGCTAATGCAATCAAACAGTTTTGCAGTTAATAAAACGACAGGCTCTTCCTTTCTCAGCTTCGTGACAGTCGGGCTCAGTATGCCTCTTGTTCCAGACAACGTGCCAGTCAGCTGCTGTTACTGCAGAGCTGTGTTTAACATCTTCTTAATTAGCCCAATTCCCTGCATCTTGGCCAAGTTTTCTAGTGAGAAAGAGCCTCAGGAGTTGTACAACACTGCATCTGGGAAAACCTTGTCATTAATGCACATACCCAATCCAGAACATCTTGTTTCCTCTAAGGCTGACCAACATGCTATATGAATTGTATTTGGGCTAGAATAACATCATGCTCAAAATCACCTGCAAAAGCTGCCAGCAGCTACAGAGCTGAAACAGCGATCCTGCAACTTTATATAACTTAATGCTCCAAGTTCACCAGCAGCTCCAGCCTGAAGGACAACTCAGCTTCTCTAACTGGAGCCTCTTCACTTCCATGCTCCAGACATGAGTCAGAAAACAAATAAAACTGATTACATAGCTTGTATTTATTTGCTCAATTTCATGAGCTTTGGACATACATAAACCTTTTGCTGCTTCACTGGTATAAATGCAGGACAACATTACTGGTTTCACTTGAATTTATTCTAACTTAAACCAGAAAGAGATCTGCCCCTATTATTATTATTATTATTATTATATCACTATGCCCTCTCTTTTTCTGTTTTCTGTTCTTCCTATTATCTTTTTTTTCCTTTAAAGCCTGCCTAACATTTTATAGACATCTTCCTCACAGCTTCCGGAAGGGTGCTCCATCTTAAACTCAACAGCAACATTGACAGACAGGGTTGATATTTTCTTTTCTTTTGCAAGTAATAAAAAAGGAACATTTCACTTTCACATGAAACCAGAGTACTGCCTTAAAAGAACAGTGTTTTCTTGGCTATAAAAACAGTTACTCTTTTGCCAGACCCAGAATCAAAGTATTTGTATATATGTGTTTCCTTTTTTAATAAGTAAATCAAATATTTTTAAAGTTCATCAGTTTTAGATTATTATTGTTGCAAGGATATTTTTCCTCCAAATCCTTTGAATGCTGCAGCTGTGTCTAGTCTGCTGGGCAAACTTCTTGACAGGATTGCAAGTTACGTCCACAGCTTACGTTATCATTTGTGCTGCCATGGGGAACTGAACAGAGGCTGCAAAGGGTTAAACCTGGACCTGGCTGCAACCTTTCTGAGCAAGTGTTTTCCTTCAGTGTGCCACTTCATTCACGCCAGGACATCTTCCAAAGGTGTATCAGTTTTGACAACTTTTTTAGGTAAGGGTCTCTGAAATCCATGACCCTCTAGTTACTTCTAATCAGAGAGACAGATTGAATTGAAAACTGTGCTCAGGTGTGGACGCTGTCATTGCCACGTAATTTGATTTTATAAAGTTGTTTGCAAAGTTTTAGGTTGTTCCAATGCAGAACAGAACCAAACTTCAAATCACTGAACTTGTAAAATAAAAACACTGTCCTCCATTCGGCAACAGATAATCCCTTTTTAATCAGAAAGCCAAACCTGTCAGTGCAATAAAGCCTTTACCAGTCACGCCATAGATCCAGAAAACATCAAGAATGTAATTTCATGTTACAGACTGGGAACAACTAAAGGATTTCTTTTTGCACCAAAGGATACTGGTATCCCTCGATTATATTTTTGGGTAACATTTTAATTTGGGTCCCAACATAAAGATTAAATACAGCAAGAAAGTAATCCTTTCTCCCTCTCCAGTGGGGATGCCCTACCAAAGGGCTTTTCAGCTCTTTTCCATGCATGTCTCAGCCACATCAGAGCCCAGATACCTGTCCCTATTTTGACAGTAGTATTTCCCTTTCTCCATCCACCGGCTGCGAGAGCACGGGGCTGCTCCGAGGGGGAGGGAGCCTGGCTCCCAGCAGCCAGCAGCTCCCCGTTCGGGGGGAGGCAACGTTCATAACCCAGGTTTGAAATATTGAAGTCACGGGCGACTCAGAGGCGCACTATGTCGCAAAAGACATGATAACATAGCAGAATTGCAACCCTGAACCTATCACTAGAGGATGACATCGGAGATAAGAAAGTACAGTATTACAGGGCTGCGTTAGCATAGGAGGAAATCGATTCAGGCAGACAAGCTAAATTTATTTACTTTATTGATTTTAAATTTTACATGAACTGCAATATAAGTAAATCTTTCATGGTAATTCTAAATCTTGAAACCTATTGTAAATAACTAAAAAAATGTCCAATGTTCAGAATAACCATTTCTTTGTACTGAAAGTGCATTACTCTTAAAGCCCAGGACAAAATATTTTGTAATGAATACCTTAAATCTACCTTGGCAGTCAGTGTTGATATTTTTGCTAAAATAAGAGCCTGCTTTTGGTGTACCTGGTGATTCAATATAGCAGAGATTATTTTTTATTTGGGGTGGGTGGTGTGGTGGAAAGAAAGAAGGGAAATTGTTCCTGTTGTATTAAGTGAATACAGCATACAGGTTTTGACCATATGGTTCATTGCATAAAGCAGCTGAGCGCTAAACAGCACAGGTAGAGCTTCATGCATAAAAAGCTGGCTGCAAATGTTGGAAAGACACATGATGGAGGGCCAGGGTAGTGAATCCCAACACATGGGTTAATGCACCAAGCACCAGGACCCAGCCCTGAAGAGAGAACAAGTGATAAGAGAAAACACGGGAACAAAATCTTCTTGCCTTATTTACCTAAGAGGTCCAAGTCCAGACACCAGGATGCTAGAGGGAAAAGGTTTTACTTTGGGATTTTCTCCTGTCCTAAGCAGCAGATCACACCTGTGTCCAACCCCACCAGGGAGAACCTCAAAAGCATCGTGACTTTGCTATCTCCTCCGATGCTCAACCTGATTGATTAGAAGGAGATTGTCTGAAACTCCTGGCCTGGAGTACAAATGTCTCCATATAGGCAGGTGGGACAGATCCCAGCAGCAATGGGGAACCCCAGACAGTGGTCAGTCTGTGTGGGCAGAGCACCCACTGAGACAGCCCAAAATCCTTGCAGACGGAGGAGACTGTGCAGTGCTATGGTGAGGGGAGGTGGGAAAAGCAGCCCTGCACAGCCCAGCTTTCCCAAAATAACCCTTCTGCACCAGTAACTCCACACTTGAGATACGTTTGTTAAATAAAATCCCAGAAACTCTTTCTAGCTGTTCCAGCCAGCTGAGCTGGGAGAGACAGATTCGTGGCGGCACTTTTTGCCAGAGGTGTTCAGATTGTGCAGCCGTGGACAATCTTCCAGAAATGCAAGACACACAAGACTCCCTTACCCCCCAAAATTATAAAGCATCCTCTGTTTGATACACTTTTAGAAATACTATGGATATACAGCCACAGCACGATATCCCAGTCAGACAAGCATACCTATGAACAGAGACTACCCTCTCATCCTTTAACAACAGGAAAAAATACAGTGATGTTGACAAAAGCACTCATCCAGTGAAGTTTTTTTCCCCTTGGGTCTTTTTTTTCCCCTCGTTGTTGTTGTTTTCTAAACTAATCCATATTACCTGTGCCTTTTGATTTCATTATGTTAGATGCTATTAATCTGGATATATGATTTCAACAGTGAAGAGATGGAATTTGTCATCAACAAAAGGAAAACATTATTTTTAAAGGAGTGAAAGATTAATGTTCCACCACGGACTACTTAAACCCTCTACAGCAACAGCACTATAATATTAATCCAACTTTGATGGGTTTTGCATAAGGCTCATAATTAAACATTTTCTTTTCAATACTTTATAGAATCCCCATTTGTTTTTAATGGCATCATTTTGATGTTTTTCTTAATAATTCTGGCAGCCTGTTCTTGAAGCTTCAAGCTTTATTTTTTGTTCCTAATGTCTTCTTCTACAGTGGCTGTATTGTGCCAAAGCTGAATGCAGGTTTTGGAAACCCATAGTTCTGCCGCGTGTTGCTGTCTCTCCCTGCATTCCCGGGCGGCACAAGGCACAGCAGCGCTCTGTGCTCTCTCTTTGCACGCCGGCTCTCGTTAGCACTTATAGCAGGCGTAGGATACCGCCCCTGGATAATGGAAATATTTGTTCCTTCCAGTCCTTGGCTCGGCAGCTAGTCTGCTTCTGCCACCCCTCGCCTCCCTGCACCGAGGTATCTCCTTCCAGCACTATCATAGTACCAGTAAATCAATAAATGAATAAAGAGCCAGGCATACTCCAGGAAACTCAGACAATATTAGATAAATCAGAGATGCAGCTTAGCCACAGTCCTTGGCTTTTCTCTCCACACCAACACCCAAGGCATCCAGTGAAGGCAGGGAAAGGCATCCTCTCTCACTCCCCTCTCACCTTTAGGTATTGGAATTGGGGGGCAACAACAGCCTAACACAAAACCCAACGGTGTGAGGGGTTTAAAACATCCATCAAAATTACCTGATGGAAACCTGGAATGTGAACCTGGCAACAGCTTCTGCAAGAAGCATCTGCTTTCCATGAGCAAAGTTGGGATTTTATCAAAATTAACAAAATAGAGAATGCTCCTACCCAGCAGTATCTTAAAAAAAAAAATATCAAGAAACAAAATCAATTTTCATCTTAGGTATTTTTTTAACTACTTGTAAATATATTTTGAATTGCTGTCCAAAATTTAAAGATTTTCCAACAGAACATTATGAAAAAATATTTTCATTTCTAGCAAAATTTCTGCTTGAAACTTTTTTGCTCTTAACATTTCTAGCTCTTAGACTACAGTACTTTTCCCTCCAATATTTTTCATTCTTTTATATTAAATGCATATTTGGTGACCTCCTGTGGTTCCCATGAATTAGAACGGAGGAGCAGGATGATTAATGGCTTCAGCTTAAATATTTTATACTCTCTGTAAAAACAGAACAAACTGATGGATGTGTACATTGCTATTTTCACTTCAGTGTCAGGGTCTCCTTGATTACATTTTCCCCTTATTTTTCCCCCACTACCCAGTATTGTTAACATCTTTTCCCATAGAAAAGGGATCCGAGGGCTCCTTGCTCCCAGGTTTGGCACAGGCAGGACTTCCACACGTGAACAGATACTGCCCTAATCGGAGCTTTCAACCTTGAGGAGCTTTTAAATGCTCTAAGTGTATTATAATGGTCTCCTGGTCTCAGGACAGACAGATGTGAACCACAAAACTGAAATGTTTCATCTTTTGGCGCCTTTTAGTATGTTCCATGCTGTGCTTCAAGTTTGCTGAAGGATCAGAATTACTTCAGTTCTAGGCAATATAAACGGAGTGATCAAAAACATTTAATTATTCAGGGTCAGCAAATCTGGAGAATCTAATAGTAACAGACAGAAATAACCCTTCCAACCACTCTCATTTTCATTAACTATTATAAAATAGAGAACTGTTTAATTACCAGAAAATATCATAGCAAGAAGACCCAGCATCTTCCCAAGAGTCTTTCCCAGTCCACTCAAATGTATTTGGCACTAAAGCATAATATAATTTTCTGTAGATATAGGCATACACTAGTACACACAGACACACACACAAATAATTCAAATCCTTATCTTCTGCCTGTTTCAGACCAGCTACTTGAACACAGGTGCAGCCTTTCAAAATGCACCGTATAAAGACTTTCACACATTATTTCTGTACCTGTCACCCTGAAATGTGATGATGAGGATGATCCAAATGGAAATGACAACAGAAATGGTTTCCCTATTATTTCCCCTATTTAGCTTCACGTTATGTACAGGTGTCTGGACAGCACGCTTCACAGTGCAGGGGCACAAATTTCCCCCCTTCAATTTTCTTTCCCCCAAGGAAAAAGAGGATGGTGCAGAGATGTCTCCTAACACACCAATCTTTCTGTAGTGGTTTTTTTGCTTAAACAAATACAGAGCTGGTAGAGGTATATGATCTTACCATGACAGAATGCAACAAAACATGCCTCAACAAAACAGGCCTCAGCAACAAAACATGCATTCAGAGAATCCCCAATTTATCTAGAAAGTAACATGGGGGGTTGGGAAAATACAATTCCAACTGGGATTCACGCACTGCAATGATAAATACAGAGACCTGGATTACAGCAGCATTCTGATGACACCCAGTTCTCATGAAATCACATTAATTACATTCATTATGTGTAATAAGAATAAAAGTCCCACCAGTTAACACATTCACTGCTCTAAGGAATGGTTTTACAAAGGTGAAAAAAATTATCAAACCGTTCAGTGGAAAAGCAGAAATTAAGTAGAAGTATGGGAATGATACTTGGGATCAGCTAACATTTTACAACATGTTTACAAGGCTTTCTTCTGTAGCTGAGAAAGTAAGTTGCCACAAAAATAAGAAAAAACAGAAAACCTATAAAACAGTGTCACTTAGAGGGGAAGTGGGAGCTGATATAAATATAATAGAAAAGAGGGAAGCTAACAGTCATAAATGTTAATTTGAAGCTATAAATTACAGAAATTTGCCAGAGGAAAATAACGACACAAGAAAAACTCAAGTTCAGTAGGAACAAAAGTGATCTGAATTATGGCACTAGTTAATTGTCAAAAATAAGGTACAAAAACAAGAAGTGCTCAAACAGATACTTCTGCGAAATATTTGGGGGAAATGTCATATCACATATATACTCAGTGATGAGCCAGTCTCAAAATAACCCAGAAGGGAATTAAACTGCAGCTATGAAAGACAGATTTTTTTATATTAACTTATCCAAACAATTGGCATGCAAGAGTTTTAAGGCAACTGAATGAGACATTCCCTGAATTGTGAATGGAGATTTCTAAGAAGAAAGTGCCAGTTTCAGAGGACTGCAAGAAACTCAGCCTGGTTCTGTTGTCTGTGATGGGCCAGAGGGTCAGGTAAAGACAGATCGACCTGATATCAGAGCAGGCAAATTACACTACAGTTATTTCCTTAGCTAACAGGATTTTTTTCCTTAGGAATTAAAGTAATATATTTATAGTTACTGCTAATTTATATGTATTTATAGATAATAGATCCTATCAAAGTAAATGGAATTTTTTTTTTATATAAGTTCACCTGACAAAGTTAGTTCTGGTCACATAATAAACCATTCAAAAGACTTGGCTGGATAATAGTTATGAATTTATATTACAGTATAAATCCTTGAATGGTATTTTAGAGACTGAGATATGGAGAAGGCTTTACTAGTAAGTGATTATATTTTATCTGATAATGGAATCACAGAATGACACAAAATACACACAACTAAAAGATGAGTTTAAATGCAACTGCAAATAGGAAATCATCAATAAGTAACTATAACTTCCCAAGACTCCTACAAGAATCACTTTCTGGCATTACCACAATCAGAGTTTTTAATCAAGGACAAGGAAGAAACACCTGACTAATATTCAGAACAGTACGCAGAAGATGCAAAAATTGAGGAGCTGTGAGTAGGGAAGACACCAGGGCATCAAAGGAATTGGGCTTCCCTGAAAGATGGACAGCAGCAGACAGACCTGCCTGTGACACAGCGGTGATGCCACTGTGGTGGCACCAACACAAACACTCCTGGAAAACTGTCAGGAGTTCTGACACATCCACTTTGAGAAAGAGTGTGCAATATTAGAGAGGATCCAAAAGAAGAGCAACAAACAGATCGGAAAGTGTGCCTTTTTAGTGAAAAGCGTGGGGAAGTTTCTTTAGCTTATCTAGAGAGTAGGGGGAAAGAATATCACAGTGGTCTGATCATGGAAATCTCTTGAGTTGAAGTAAACGGCTGTATAATGAGAGCAGTGGCTGAAAGCTGGAGACGCTGCAGTGAGGAATACGACCAAGAATAATTGTTAGGGAAGTTCACCAGATGCTGTGCGCTCTCAGCAGCAGGATTCACTGCTTTCTTAAGAGATGCCCTAGTCCAAGCAGCTATTAATGCAAAGAAACTATTGCCTGCATGATGCAGAAGGTCAGGCTGGAAGAGCACTGGTCCCTTCCCACATGAGGACAGATGTGACCTCAGCATTGCTATCTGGGGTCTTACCCCATGTCTACTAAAAGAAACTGGAGGAAGGACACAGCGTTATTAGTAAGCGATTATATAAATCTGTCTGATAATGGAACCAGCTTTCTTTGTCTGATTAAGATCTGGAACTCTGGCTGTGATTTATCATTTTTATACTATTCTCTTCCCCCAGGCTCCAGGTCACAGTGGTGGCATTGCCACAATTTATAGCGCAGGCTGCTTGGCGGAGACATAGAGCCTTCCTGACATTTTCTTATTTGGAGCACCTGGCTCTCCTTGTTTTCGCTCTCCTTTCTGCAGTGGCGAGGATTGCTTGCCATTCTCCAATATGAAAACATTTCATTTTGTAAATAAGCTGAATAAGACAAATTAAGAATTTTCATGTTTTGTATTTTCTTATTAATCTGCAGCACAGCGTGGACAAGAATTGGCAGGTCTCCTGTGAAACACTTCACTCTGGTTACCAGATTCTTGACAGAGGATAAAACTCCTGTCCAGCTTATGTACGTACATCCTCTCCAAAAACCCCTTACAGCCAGGTGAGGAATCCATCCCTCCAGCCACAGCCCTGTGATCCACCCTGAACCACTTAAACTGCATTTAACTTTATCACAGTTTCATGGTGAAGGGCTTCAATCATAAAAAAGGTCCCGGGCAGGGGTACCTGCACCAGGCATTCCTCACCTCCCACAGACAAGGCAGTGCTGCTAACCTCCAGTGTTCAAATTCTTTTAATTTTGGGTTTGGGTTTGAGTTTTTTTGTTGTCATTACAAATGCATGCTGGATTCTAATTATTTGCCTTCTTATTTGGAAATGTTTTAGGCTCACACTTTCCAGCTTATCTCTGCTACCACAAAGGCTGGAAACTTCTTTTTTTTTTTTTTTTTTTTTTTCAAATAAAAGACGACATTGGCACTTAATCACAATGCTGAAGGAAATGGGGCTTTGAGAAAACCACCAAATATGGCAAGACTCATCGTCAGGGTGCTGGTGGAGGACCTGCTCACTCCCTGGGGCATCCATGTTTTCAGATTCACCCTGGCATGATGCACCACCACAGCTTCTGCAGAGCAGGACCGACACCTCAGATCTGCACCAGCCATGATCCTTTCCTACAAAAGCACCACAGTGTTTCTGCAGCTCAGCCTGCAGCTCACCAGCCTGCCCACATGGTGCAGGACAGCTGAGGTTGACAGTAAACAGAAAAGTTTAAATCATTCTTTTCTGATTTCTCCAAGAGGAGAGTGGTGGCATGTCCACCCTTTGAAGGTAATTGTGATAGTGGCACCACACCTCTGATCATCCCCTTTGGTCGGTGTCCTTCTTTCAGGATGTTGACCATAAGAAAACATAAACACTGCGCCACTCGGTGCTCAATAGATGGCTGGGGGGAAGGGAAGCCAAGGTATTATTTCTTAACCTTAAAGTAAGATTCTGATCTCCAAATTTATATTCATTTGACTACCTTTTTTTTTTTTTAGTTGCTACTGCACTACCTAGAAGTCCCAGGCCTGATCCACTTCACTGAGCGTTACACGTCACCTTCCAGCAAGACAGTTACTGATGTGGGGACTTATAATATGAACCAAGAGAAAGGAAAAGAGCAGAAGCCTTGTCTTCTCCTCCCATGCAGGGAGTGGAGAGGAAGAGGCATCCAGGGCAGCTCTCAAGGAGAGCGAGGCACTGTAACTGCACCATCACCCAAAAGCTAGTTGCCTGATTCCAGGCTAAGGGGCAGGAAAAACACCCCTGGCACTGTCATTTCTGAACCATCAATCACTGCCTATGACAAAGCAACCTTTCTCAGAGAAAAGAACATTTCTCCTCTCGCATCTTACTCAAGGGCAGTCACCTGTCCCGGCAGGACTGCTGCCTTCACTTGGGGAGTTCAAGCCCTGCACTGGCCAGGAGCAACTCTAATGTCAGGCCTGTGGAAAAAGGGCTTTTTTCAGGGTACAATTAGAATTATCAAGTGATATTATCTGGGCCTGTAGCTGTTAATATTTGAAGAGATTTTGGTTCAGTCCATCTAGTCTGGTTGTAAATTCTTTTAATAACTCAGTTGTCAGCAGCTGGCACCTATGGTTGGGTGCTGTTGAAAAAAAAAATTCCTTCAGAAGTTTCTCATTACTTCATTTTGTCACTTAAACAAATTGCTCCTCCGGACCAGGCACACTGCAGGGAAAATCCATCCTCTGACTTCAGGAGGGATTAGACTTGATTCTGAGGCCTCAGCTTTGCAAAGCACTTAAGCACCTGCTTAACTTTAAGCACATGCCTAAGTCTATCCATCTTTTTTTTTTTTTGTCAAAAAAAACCCTGAATGTACACAATTAACCATGAACAGGTGCTTAAGTCCTATTAAAGTCAACAGTGCTTTCAAATGTCAACGGAATTTAAGAACATGCTTAAGTGTATCATTGAATAGGAGTCCTAATGCGAGAAGAAAGAACGGGTTTTGTCATCGTCTTGGCAAAAGCCATAAGAACACACTTGCAATTCAGAGGATTTTCTTTGTCTGTGGCACTCTGCCTACTCTGTTACTAAAGAATTTGTAAAGAATGTTCCTGCATTACTCAACCCCTCTCACATTTATTGACCATATTTCCCATATTAATAATACTTAATGTAATTATACTCCCCCCCCCTCCCCCGCCACTCCAAAAATCTCAAACATTTATTTAGTATCACAATGTCCCAGGCTGGAAGGAGGGGACAGGGAAGAACTGGGATTGAAAGGAGGCAACTGAGGTACACTGAGGTCTTCCGTTTGCACAAAGTCACAGGGAGATTTGGGAAGTGCTGGGGACATGGTGCATCAGCCCCTAAACCACAGAGTCGTCCTTTTCCCTTGTTGCAGTGAAGTAGCATACGCTGAACTTCAAGAAATCAGTAAACTTTGATTACTATTGTTTCTATTTGCCTCCTTACCTCCACCGTTTTGTTCAGATTACTGCAACGCCTTCTTTATTGAGCTGTCAAATAATTCCTAAACATACACACATGGTCCAAACTGCAGCTACCAGGGTGCTGTACCAGATGAGGTTGTGCTCAAGCACCATGCCCTGTTTTAAATCAATTGCTTTGGCTTGCAGTCAAGCAGCGTGTTACTTTTAGAAACTGTACTGCTTGTTTTTAAGACAGTTTCACTTTGGCTCCAGCTCCACAATTAACCAGAGAAACCCTCACCAATGCTGCAGTACTTTATGTTCGTCTCTCAGTAGCCTGTTACAAACCCCGTGCATTACAGAAAATGTTCCCAAAAGACGTTTCCTTGGAGAAGCCTCTGATCTTCTTCCCAGTCAAATGCATTGTCTTCTAAGAAGCTACTGTATGGGTAAGAGTGGCTGCAAGGTCATGTCAGAAGACCTGTCTTCAGTTCTCTTCAGTGCTTACATATGGAGATATGTAAAATTTTTGAGAAAACAGTGCTTTTTATATTACTGCCAGTAATATACCATATAAAAAGATATTAAAACGAATTCTGAACAACTGGTGGTAGATATGGTAACAGACTATAATGTACCCATTGTAAAGAATTCCCAGTGGAGACCGTGGAAATCTTACATTGATTGAGTCGCGCTGGACTGGAGATGCATTGAAAAACTTCCAAATGGTAAAATATTAGAAATACTATTTTGAAATATTTACCAGTTAAACACTAAAGTACTGTTACTGGCTGACCTTTTCACAGCAGTTGTTTCTGTTGTACTTTTGTAAAAGCAGCCAAGAGTTTTAAAAAAAAAAAAAAAGAAAAGAAAAAAAAAGCTTATTTTCAGTCTAGCTACCACCCCTGACCTGTGCAATAACATCATAATGGAAGAATAATCATTGTAAACAATACCCATGGGAGTTTGCTGGCTACAGCAAGGGACGAGTGCAGCCAACTTCACTGCTTTTCTTTACTACATCATTGCATTTTTGTCTGCGTATGGATAAGAAGAAGGTTCCACTCAATGCTGGTTGATGGAAAGTGCTAATTGTTGACACATTAGCTAATTGTTATGATTGCTTCTTAACAGTTTGTGTCTAGGAGTCCAGATTTCATCCACCAAAGTGTGAAGATTCTTTATAGCAACAAGTGCTGTGAAAACATTCACACAATGAGGTCCTAATCTTGTGGATCTCTCAACCAAGTGACAGCCTGGCAAACGTGCTGTCAAAGTGCAGACACTCAGGAAAAAAAAAAATAGGAAGAAAAAACTAACTCCCTCATCCACCCCATATTTCAGACACATGTCATCTGTTGTTATCATTAATGATCTGTTTTTACAAATAGAGTACCACTATGGAAAACTGAGAGCAGGCCAATCAAAATAAACCCAGCAAAACCCATAATTGTCTACTGACAATCTGGACTGCTTGGGATGTAAGATAATGTGGGTGTATTTAATGCAGAAATGCATTATGTGCCACGCTTTGCAATTGCCCTGTTAAGTCCAGACCTTGATACAACACAGGAAGGCTGGGCTAATCACAGCTGCATTCTCCTGTACCCAAACTAAGCTCAGGTGCTAAAAAAACACATGGAGAGAAATCCTGGCACCATAAAAGTCCATGACAAAACTCTCATGATTTAAATGGGAGCAATGAGGCTGCTTTGGAAAAAGAAAAAATTAAAAAAACAGAGAAACAAAGGTCTACAGTTCTGAGAAAACACGAAGCTCATCTGCAGACACTTGCTCCCACCAGCATGGCTTTTCTGGCTCAAGTCATGTCTTTGCCTATTCATACACAACAAAAGGAAAAGACACCAGTTATATTCCTACTGTTTATACCAAAGTTGCACCTCATGGCTTTGTTTGGGGATCAAGACCATGTTGCTCCAAAGGCTGCAGATAAATCGTGAAAAGGCAGCCTTTGCTGATGTCTGGAGGGCTCATGGTGCTTTGCAACAGCACAGCTTCTGCTCTGCATTTCGCTGGTGGTTTCCAGCACGCTGTGGGAGGTCACTCAGATCCCAGTGTGCTCCCTGTGATCTCACTATCTGGCTTTATATATGGATCTTTCATATCCAGGATCTTCTAACAAATTTATTTAAATTATGTGCACCAGGAGTAGAGATGTCCCTTCTATCCCACACTTCATCAGAAATAACTTTTGTAGACACAAAAGAAACTCTTGATGCAAAAGCTTTTTTGAACTGACAAATAAATCAAGTGGTGGCCCCAGGTACACTCAAACTGCAGAAGGAGCAAAAGTACAAAATGAAACCTTAAGATGACACCTCATTTAACTAGAAGACTCTTCAGATGGCATGTTAATATCACATCAGGCTGTACAGAGCAAGTGGCCAAAATTCACTCAGCAGGTGTCCAAAGAGCTTGAAGTTGTAAGGTTCATCTGCGTCTTGTCCCATATAACTCATCTTTACAGACTTTTACTATATTCCAGCATGAAATATGCAATATCCCTTGCAAAAGGGAACACGAAACTCTCTTCTGTCTCCCTGAGCCTCTTGAACTTTTGGGCCTGGCAAAGAGAGAGCACACAGGGCCACTTGTCTGCTTCCTCCATCCCTGGGGCACGGCAGCAGGAAGCAAGTTGGGAGCAGATTACGCGTTGGCCCGGCTTTTCCCACTCGTTGGCGAGAGCTGCTGAGTGAGAATGGGGGCAGATGCATATTGCTGATAAAAACCTTCAGCAAATTCCCATCCTCTCCTTGCGAGGAGGGAGGAGGAAGTCACAGGGCAATTGTAACTCCCAGCTGCCCCAAGAGATAGCGCTGAGCTGCCAGGACCGATGGCGTGCCTGGAGGAGAATTTGCAAGGTCCCTGGATTACTTGAGTTGGGATTGCTGCTGCTTATCAGGTTGCAAAATCCCATCCTATATTTAAATTCATACTTTTTCACATCAAATTGTCAAGCCGTTTCACCCTAAAACTGGGTCAGCCCACTCAGCGAAAGCTATAAACACTGAAAGCTGCATGTGCAACACTCTGCCAAAAGAAAAGAAAATTTAAATTATCCATTTACATTGGTAATGGGAGAAGCAAAAAGATTTTAAAGAATTACATTTTGGAACAGAACCATAAATTTGGAAATTATGAAAATTAAATTGATCTGAATAATTTTACCAGTTCTAATAAGAAACATAGACAAGGCTTTCCAAGTACTCATAAAAACTATAGCTTAACATAAGAATCTGTGACTCTTTACTACCCTTCACAATCTTTGTATTGCAGGCAAGCTGAAAGATTTCAAATTCCTGTAGCGTATTTCTTAAAGAGGGATTTCACCTGTAAACACATATAGGGGGAAAAAAAAAAAAAAAAAAAAGAAAAAAAGATCAAAACAGAGAAGTGATGTTGGCTACAGAAAAAGACAACTGGGAAATAGCACTTTCTCACTAGGAAGTGGTTTCTGTGTGTTGCTGTGCAAAAGGACCCATGTGTCGCTGGCAACCACATACATACCCTTCCAAAGGTGGAGAAACCACCCTGACTTTCAGACCCAAAAAGAAGACTTCTACTTCAATGCAAGGAAACCACATATTGCAAAATTACATTTTGCAAAGAGAAAACAAAAAGTTAACTGCTGGAGTTAAATAGGTTGACCTTAAAAAGAAGATAAATGAACCCATAAAATCCTAACTGTATTTGCAGCTGCTCTTCCACCCTCAGTACATCGTAGCGTGCCCAGGCACTAGAAGCACCTCTCCATGGACTGCAATGCTCAACCCCGGGTGTGTGGCCATCCCGTGCCTAGACATGGCAGGGCAATCCAAGGACAACCTATCAATCTGCAGTTTGGATTTCCTGACATTTGTTAGCTTAGTCATAGTTTTAACATGACTAAAATATAGACTTTTCTATGTTCATTTGAAATGTCCTGTAGATGCCAGCCACTGCTCTGGTTCAAATGCTAATAAAAACATCACAGCGAGACCACTACTCCATGGGACGTTTGACTCATGCAATAGTCACGACACTATCTGGGTCGGGAACAGCAAACAAGGTGAATGAGGTAAGGGAGGTCATTCTTCATAGCAGTGGTCTCAGGAGAACAGGAGAATCCAAAAATAAGACATTTGTTGACTGGATGCCCTTGAGCTGGCAACCAAGCTGACTTGGCAACTGAGCCAGCATTAGACATCAGCCTGGGCTTGCTGCTGCCAAGCAAGCCCAGTAACCAGCAAGAGTTAGCAGGAGAGAGACTGTGTGATTTAATAGATTAAGAAATAGGCTAGAAGCCAGTCACTCCCAAGTTTTAATCCTGGCTTTGACATCAGTTGGATTTGTAACCTACGGGTGTGAAATTTGTGCTTTTAAACATGGGTGGATGTAAGGGTGCATTAACTGGAAGGTGAAGTGGCTTTTGCCCTACACACGCTCCCATTCCCTGTCATTAGCACCACCACCTGCAGTACATGTGTCAGCACACACGACACAGCCCAAAACACAGCTCCCACACTCCTCATCCACGGCACGCCTGAATGGGACCTGAGGAGCAAGTCTGAATTTCAGATTTATTCTACAGCCAGCCACTGAGTCCGTGTCCTGGCAGGGAAAGCTCAGCTTTGGGAAGTTAAAGTCACTCATTCTGTTGAGATTAAGGGAGTTATGCCAGTCTTACAGCCTGGCAGACTGGTTTGTTAGCCTTGCTTCTTTCAAATCCTGCTCTTGAAAGTCTTACTACTGACATTTACAGGGGAGCCCTTCCTTCAGCCCTGGCCTGAGAGATTGATGGTCCTGGGTGAAGCTCTTTAGTTTTAAAAATCTGTATGTTGCTATGAGGCAGTGAGGTGCCAACTGACAAGAGTGTTACTCTGATCTGTAAAAGTCTATACTGGCAACTTGCTGGAGGTTGATAATGTCTGCAAGTTGTATTTCTGACAGAGCAAAATTTTCTAGACTCTAACTTCTCTGAAATAAAGAACTGTAGAGGCTTTTGTTTCCCATTTCCTGAAAAAAATGTTTCTAAAAATTTTTTGAGAGGGAAAATCCTAGTAAAAAAATTCATTAGAAAAATAAAATCTGTTGATTTGTATTCATCATAAACCCAGTTTTCATTTACTGATTTGGTAGATACAGAGGTTTTGGCAGAGGTGTGACTTTTGAAGGTGACAGTATCCATTTAACTCAAGTTCAGTACTTCCTCTCTTGCTATACCTGCCTGGCTTCTGTGTGTTCAGCAATCAGAATAAAAGCCAATAGATTTTAGGTTATAATGATCCAGCAACCTTGGAGGTGCATTGAAAGGAAAAAAAACTCCAGCACCCTCTGCTGTCTGCACACAACCTACGCGGGGATCCACCACCGCTAATTCTGGACATTTAGAATATACACATCAGCTTCACACAGGCTGCAGAAAACTGAGCACTGGAAGGGACTGGTCAGGGGACTCATTTTAGATGTCCAGTTTGAGGTGAGATGACATCCTACAAGCTGTCTGTCAAGTACAAAAGAAATCTAAACAATTTGCTCAGAGGTAGGCATACTCATAGACACCTACAGCAGATAAATCCCACCTTGATAGTCTGTGAACGAGAAGAAATGGAAAGCTTTGGCACAAGGAGGCATCACAGCAGATGGTCTCGTCAGATGTTGTGCCCATGTACATGAAAGCTAAATTTGGTAGAACAGAGCAAGAAAACTGTTCAGGCTGCGGTTGCTGGGAACAGATTCTGCTCCCTGGCAGCCAGAGAAAGGTATGAAACTCCAAGGAACAACATGACCAGGAGGAGCCAGAAGGTCAAGAACTGTTGTGCTGGAGAAACACCTATTTGTTGTTAAATATGGGCTCCAAAAGTTTTGCTCCCACCTAGCTTGCTCCCGTGTCAGCCCAAACAGCTGAATTTCAGGAGCTATATTTTTGTTGTAATAGACTGCCTTTCTCCTGTCACCAACACGTGGGAGGGAATAAGACCTGCCAAAAAATACCTTATGGAGATGTGACGTTCAGCCCCTGTACAGTACCTTTAATATCTCTAAAACTCACAAGTACCTGGCTGACTCTAAAAGTCCATGCTAAGGAGATCCTCACAGAAAAACTTGGATGAATTAATGCCTGCACCCACGAGGCAGAAGGAGAAGATTTCTTTCCAAAATCCATGTTCATGTCAGGGAGAAGAATCAGACAGCAGCAGTTTCAGTTGTTGAAGAGATGAGACTCATACCTCGTCTTGAAATTTTGGCTATTGGAGATGGGAATGAGTATGCGTCTTCATGATCCCTGATGAGGTTTTTTCTTGAAAAATTAGGTAGTTACCCAAAGAAAACAGAGAGATGCTCTTAAATATCATCTCTCTGAAAAGAAGATCATCTGTTGACCCTACAAAAGCACATATGTAATCACAGCTAAAGAAAGCGTGTACTTTTAAACGAACTGAACTAATATCTTTGTTTATTCCATGCATGCCAGCAGCAATTTAACTTCAGAAAGCAGTAATTTCAAGCAGCTCTAGCTGCTGTGATTCACTGTTGTGAATGATTTTGCCTCTCACAGCAAACTGGGAAGTGGTGTGAATGGCTTATTTTTCTGCTCCAATAAATTCAAACTCGTCATTTTGCAGATTTGTCTTTGTTTCTTATTTGCCTCCAACATAAAAATAAACTGAAGAATCAAAGGAAAAGACCTGAACAGGAACGATGATCTCAAAACTTATTTAGTCATCTACATCTGCGTGGGAGCAGCCACTCTCGCTTCCTGCCAGTCACCTGTCCACTGCGTTTTTCCACATCCAAGTACATTCCTGCAAGACGGAGCTTTATCTTTTTTGACAATTACTCAAACATAGAATTTAAGTGCCAGATAAAATTGCAAAGTTCTGTTTTGGACAAACTCCCACCTCACTTTTCGTTTCAAAACAGAAGTGTGAAGTAAAAGAGACATCATTTTTTCCAGCAAAGTGAAAATCAGTGCATCTCAACACCCAGTTAGCACATCTGGGGTTTGACCCAACTCATTTTTTATATGACACAAGAAGGCTGCCAGCAAGGTTGTCTGTAAGCACCCAGGGCCCGCAGAAGAGCTTCATCTTCAGCTGACATTGAACACCGCCTCACATGGGCAGTACTTCTCTAAATCTGCCCAGGCCGTTTCTCAAAGATTTTATTTTCCACAGTCCACATGTCCAAAAAGCTCACACGTGGCGATAAATACACATCGCCATGACGATGCTCTAAGTGCTCTCTGTCTTCTACATACATCAAGAGATTTTCAGCCCTACCCGAAAGAAACTATGATTTTGCTGCAAGTACCTATATCGCTCTCTAACTATTTTCCGAAATAGTTTCCCTTTTGTACAGGCTGCAAAAGGATTTCCTGGAGTAAGCCACTAACCAGGGTTTGCATGAGACTGCTCGGCTCTTTTTTTCTAGTAGGTGCATCTGGATGGACACTTGACTTTATTGCTACAGTTTACTACCAAAGTCAACAGTGAGTGTCAGTGAGCCCAAAGTTTACACTGGTTGAGAAAGGGCCAGCAATGTGTCCTCAAAGCTCATGCAGCACAGCCAGTCCTGGGAGATGCAGGGTGTCCCTTGGGATGAGCTGCTGTGTTTGCTCGTTTGCTGCAGCAGCAGAGCCTGCGTTGCCATCCCGGCTGATGGGACAGGAGCTTGCAGCACCTTTTACACCCCTCCTTGCTCTTCTGAACCTCTCTGCAGACCAGCTTTTCATTTAGGAGATGTTAATCATTCCTTTTGCACCCATTTTGTTAGCATTTACCACCCATACCTAGCCAAAAAAAAAGAGACATTTGTAAACTGCAAACATCCCCCTGGCCACCCCACTGCCAAGGTCAGATGGGTGCTGCTCAGTGGGGATGAAGAAAACATGTGGGGACCTCACAATCTCCCAGATGGCTGCCACAGATGACAAAGTTTCATACCCTTGTTGCACTATGTCCCAGGACCAAACAAGCGCCTGCTTAACCCGAGCCTTGCTGCTGTGGCTTTCAAGGGGGAAAATTACTACAGCTCAGTCTTTTCCAACTGGAAATGATTATGCTTTTGTTGCTACCGAGGGTGCTCCTTGGCAGGCAGCCCAGGCACCACAGGTAGTGGCCGCAATAGGAGGTGCCGCAGAGACGTTGGCATTTCATCGTGGGGGAGAAAAAGGGGGAAAACGCACTATCTGCGAGCCCGACACAAACAGCTCAGGGTAAACCCATTTGTCAGAGTGGCAAGTGACCTTTTCCGTTCACCTGTGATTAAGGAACCAGATTTCTTCATTAAGGCCAATAAACCAAATTAAGACGGCTGGGTGCAAAGGATTCAAGCAGCTTTTGCCATCCCACTCCTTGAACTCATCTTATTAGAGCAGCCTGGGAAGTGGAAGGAGTAACTCAGGGCAGGTCAGGGCAAAGCAGTGCTAAATCTGTGTCTCTCGACCCGTTGTTAATCATCTATTCTCTTTCTATAAATGAATTTGGAATGTGGAGCAAATCATACTAAAAGATTTCTCCTCCTTGCTGAATACTTCAGGAGCTTTAAGGAATTCAGCTCAGGAGCAATGCTTCATTCAGGGCTGTTGATTAGTTCCACCGTGGAGTGCACTAGACAAGACAATAAGTGGACGACAGACACAGTGATTCATAGATTACTCTGCTGAGAGTTGCAGGTGTTTTGGGATTGAATGAAAGGAAAGGAGGTTGGGTCGGTTCTCAAACCGCCTTCCTGTTAAAGGATTATCATGGGTAGCTCAAAGTTATTAAAATCACTCTCATAAATGTACAAGTTGAAGTTTTTCCTCAAATTGCCTTTTTTTCTCCCTGCCCGCCCCCACACACACACACTTTCCTAGCAGAAACAGTAAATATATCAGGTTTAGAGTTAGAGGTAGGACCAAACTGAAAGCAAAAAAGGGAGCCGGATGCTCACCTGGTGTAAACAGGAAGAGTTTCTAGAAAACTTTGTGTAGAAGTCCCAAAAATTGATTTAACCAAAGCCCTGAAACTTTTTTCACTTTCCAGAGATGGTTTGATGTCATAAAATATGTGCAATCACTTAAGATATAAATATATGACTATAGGACCCTTTTCCTTTATCAGTACAAAGTATAAATACCATAGGATAAAAGGATTTTAGTGAAGTTGGAGAGGAGAGAGTATTATGCACCTCGCTGGAGCCAACAGAGGAGACTTTCTGCCTTAGCTTGTGAAGAGCAGGAGCACAGGGGGGTGCCAGCCTCAGCACAGGGACACGGAGGGGGGCTCTGCCAGGTGCCACAGCCACCTCTCCCCCCAGTGACACACCAGCAGGGAGAGAAGGCAAAGGGGTTTTGCTTTCCAGGAGTGCAGCTGGGAGGGAATAACTATCATTTAATCACATGCCCTGCTTAGCTAAAGCAGGGAGTTGATGCTGCTGCAAGCGCTCAGCCACCAGCCCCTTTGCTTGCATGGTCAGGGAAACCAAGTGCCAGCTTTTCCCAAGATGAACCAAATCCACTGTTTCTCCACCACTTTCCACAGGATCCAACACTGACGCTGCCCCTCCCTCTGCCAAGCATCGCAGAACCCTGCATTTACGTACACAGGCTCCCAGGGAACCAGTCGCCAACATACTTTTGAATTCGATGCTTCAAATGGGTATGCAAATCCCACATTTCATGCATCATGGGGTGTTTTACGCTTTGGCAAGAAATGAAAGTCACCTAAGAAGCAATTGCCATAACAGGGTGATAGGCACAATAGAAAGACATTTACAGGGCTAAACATATTATTGATGTATCTGGCTTAACATAGTTTCAATACAGCAAGACAACGTAGTTCACATGTCAAAAACATGTTTTCAGTGACTACAATGTACACATACAGAAGTGCAGTACTATGTTCTACAGACACTGCCTAAAATAGGAATTAGGAAGTGTTATTAAATAAAAAGTAATTTATATATACTGTATATTATGAGTAAGGCATTGTGTTTTTCTGGGATTTTGACTTGAGGAGATTCCAAACATAAAAAAAACCTCAATTAATTTTTGTCAGATCTCAAAAGATACACCAGAGTAGATGATAAGCAGTAGCACATGGTTCAATGATCCTATCTGCTCCTTCACTTTTAGAAACATATATAAAACAGATCTCTTTTTATCTTTGATATTTGGGGGATTATTAATTTTTAAATCAATTTTCCAGTTCTAAGATGTACTATATGGCAGCATTCGTGCTGACTGCCATGCTTTTTAAAGTGAATTTTGTCAAATATTCTTTACCTGCAAGTAAAATTATTTTTCTTCCTTTGCTTTTCTTTCTTTCTGACCTGCAACAATGAAAGCAGATTTGGGCTGCTAAGAGCAGCTCCCAGCCAACACACCTCTGCAGGGGAGAGTGGCAGCTCCCCACTGCTGCCTGTGCTCCCCTTCCCATCCCTGGTTTCGCCAGAGCTGGTCTCTGGGCATTAGGTGAGCAATCCTCGACTTGCATTTCTTGCAAACCTGTTAGCAAAATCTGCCAAGTGATGGAGGGTGAGCTAAGCTGGGGAAATCTAGAAGGAGACCAAAAGCTGGAGGAGATGCTCCATCTCCAGCCATGGCCAAGGCTGGCACAGAGCCACAGACCACAGCTGCCCCCCAGTCAACTCCCAGCCAGGGCTACAGGGCAGCTCTCGCATGGTGGATGGGAAGAACAAGGACATTCATTTAGCAACTGGCCTCAGTTTTTTCACTTAGCCAGGAAGAGAAATTCACGCCTGCAAACAGCAGCCAGGAAGAGCCAGGTGGAGAGGTCTCAGCCGCACCATCCACATCAAGAACATGCTCCTGGCTGGGAAAAGGCAGCGCTCCCTGAGATGCCTGCCTGCTGCACCACCAGTGTGCAGGGGCAATGCAAGAGGAGACACTGAGGGGGTGTCCCCAAGTGTTTCACCCCAAAATCCAACCTAACAACATTTCAGTGGAAGGTTAAATAAAATTAGAAAATAATCCATAAAGCACTTTGCTGTCTTTTGGGACAGAAATCTCTGAACTGTGCATAGCAGGATAAGCTAATATTACTGGAAATAAAAGCATTAAAAATATTAAAAGGTGCAAGATCATTCAGTGCTGAAGTTACTCCAGGCTGACCCAGGATATAAAGTATTTGCTAAACAGAGGATCTATACACATCCCAAACACACCAGGCAGGAGAGCATCATGAGGCTGCCACCCAGTCCTGGCTGGGCATGGTGTGGAAAAACCAGACCCTCGCAGCACCCCACCAGACCTCAGCTTCCTCGTCTGCCAAACCCTAAAAAAAACTTCTTTGTAGTTTGTCACATCACGTTAAATTGAAATCTTTTGTTGCCTGGCTGAAAAGGGATAATAGAAAACAGCATTTCAAGGTGATCTACCCTTCCAAACATAATCTTTAGCTAATTAATATTTAACCAACTATTTATTGGTCAGCTGATACTGCTTGAGATACGGAGTTCCAGGCAACGCACCAGTGAGATCTCACACAGCCATACTTCTCTTAATTAAGCATAGGTGAAAGGATATTTCGGCTAACCTTGTTAATGTGGAAGACCTCTGGGGTAGGAGCAGCATGAGGGTGATGCAGCTCTGCATCCCAACCAAACCCTCCAGGCTTTTCCTCCTCCTTTCCACCATCCTCAGCTGATGGCACAGATAACCCTATCAAAGAGCCACTTGCCACACCTTCAGAAAAAGCCATGCATAGGCACTGCTCTAACTTCAGGGATCATTTCCCTGTGGATTTGGCCCACATGTGGACACACCTCTGCATGGGATCAGGCATCCTTTCTCCCAGGTACTCCCCAGCCTGCCAAGCGCTAAATTTCCAGCATGCCTGCAGCCCCCTTGTGGAATGAGGTTTCAAAAACTACACCTAAAGAGGCATTGTTTTAATTTAAAAGCATGGAGGAGTTATTTTTAGCTGCTGTGGGATTGATCCTGCAGGTGCCGCAGGCTCGTGGGGCAGCAGTGGCTCCCGGCACCTCTCAGGATGTGCTGGAGCCACTGGTGACCCGATGGAAGAGTCCACTCTGTATCATATTTAAACACCAGCAAAATGTTTGCCTCATTTCTCTATAATCTCTCAGCATGGGCTTCTGGTAGGGGGGTTTTTGTTTTGGTTTTGCCCAGAACTGGGGATTTTGCTTCACAACGTTATTTCTAGCCCTCCAGTCTGATTCTCCACTCGCTGCAAGACCGGAGGCACTTTCCAGCCTGCGCTGCTGCTGCAGGCTCTCCAAGCACCTTTCTCACTTTCAGGGTTTTCTCCAAGCACCTTTCTCACTTTCAGGGTTTTCCCACTTGTGCCTGATAAAATAAGTTGCAAGAGATATCAAGTCATTTTTAATTTCACTTTCGCTGAAAACATCTCAACACTTCCCAAGATGTCACACCCGTCAAAATCCCAAGCGGGATGCAGGACCCAGCAATCAGCCCAGGAGCAGAGACACGGGTTTGTAAGGCACTTGGAGAGAGAAGCACAATTAACATGCATTTCTTTCCCAGCACACATCTTGCAGAGCATATCAAGGAGAAAGTGGGGGAAAAAACCCACACTACGGTGTTTCTAATAAACTAAGAAACTTTTTTGACTTTCATGATGTACATATGGCCGTTAATTTCAATGTCATATTATGATTTTTGGCTGAGCCAACAGTATGTATGTATGGATGGAAGCAAGCAAAACAAATGCATTTTGTATTCAAATTTATACAACTCCATACATTTTTATGCTGTTTATTTGAAAATTAATTTTGGCTTAGGCCTTAGAGACAGCAAATGTTGTCAAGATTTGAGGGCTACCTGAAAAGCCTTGGGGACAGCATTACCCTTATGCATAAGAAACAGCAAAATAAAATAAAAATAAATGAATTTCCAAATACGTCATGGCTAATCCCTTGAGCTGACCTACAAATGAATTATAGAGGGTTTGCTACAGGACTGAGTAGATCTTGTGATTTCACTGAGAGATTTATCTTATTTTCCAACTTATTTTCATATCTTATTTCCTTTTCTTTTAGAATTAGACTGTAAATAAAAGAGCTAAGACTGAATGAAGCTCCCTTTCACTGCACTCATATTGGATTGATAAATTAAAATGGTGAGATGAGTTTTGTATGACCCATCCTCGAGGATTTGGGAAATTTAGCCGATGCAAAACAAGGCATTAATTTGGAGAGGCCTAGCTACTTACAATGCTTAGTATTCTGACAATGATGAATGGCATCATTCCAAGCAAATGGTAATTTCACTTTTTGTGACAGTACTTTAGAGCAAAACCGACTTTCTTCACACAAAGAATTTGCAATCCTATTGAACAGAGGCTGTACCTGAATATCAGAAATCCTTCATTGTTTAAGTATCATCTGATATTCTTGATTGGCTCCAGACTGAAGGTTGCAGTTGAATTAGGGAGAACGGAGGTTAAGTCCTAACCTTGAAAGATTTAGCAGCCATTGAAACACTGCCTTTGGGCACTTATTGGCCTGTATTTATCAAAAAACTTTTCAATTCAATGAGGGGAGGGAGAAAACACAAAACTTGTCACATTCATCAAGTGAAGCCACTGGAAAGACATCTACAGAAGAACACCCAAAAAGCATAATCTTTCAGAAGAGCTGATAGAAATGGTAATTGGATGGGACGAAGAATAATACTTCTAAAGCAGGGGTATAGAGAATATAGCTAAAAAAATCAAGGTCAGGAGAAGAGAATGTATCCTTTCAACTTAATAAAACTTACATTTGCCTTTTGTATTGCAGAAAATATTCCAGGTACCATCTCTAATTTATTTCTGCACAAACACTTCTGAGTGAAAACAGGGTTACAGACAAACTGGAAGCATGTTTTCTTTAGCATACGTGCAGCAAACATAAAAGCATTGTTAGCAGATACAATTAGGAAAAAAAAAAAAAAAACACACAACACAAAACAAACTCCAGCACTTCCCTATTATTTAGAAATGTGGCTCAGCCTTCAGAAACACAGAGAGCATCTTTAAAAAAAGCATCTCCCTAAGGCACTTGAGAGCCACCTTCTATGATTGGCAAAGAGCACTGACATTGTCTCCCAAACAGGGAACAGAAATGATGAATCATAAAAACTTGATTGCACTTCTTCCTGCCTCCTTACTAACAAGCTAATCAGAGACCACGAAGCGAGTGTCATGTGTAAACGGATGAGTTGTACAGGGATGCTATATTGTCCCATTTTTATCTTGCACAAACACCTCTAGCCTGAACTTTGAAGCCTTTTGGCACATTTCTCAGGTTTTGTATCAGGGGTCCTATCCAGCTGGTGAAGAAGGGGAAATACTGAAGTGCTGTGTCGTTCTGCTTGCCGGACTTGCACGGATGCAGGTGTCTCCTTACTGACGAAGACATCAGCTAAGGGGAAAAAAATCTGCAAAAGGTCAGTATCTGCAGACACGAAGCCTCCAGCCAGCTCCCTAAACAGTTAACAGAAACAGCACCTACTACCAAAACATCCCCATAAATAACTCCTGTAATGAAAGTAGAGATGAAAGCATTTGTTAATTTTCCATAGTCCAGGGAATTTGGCTATCGATGCCTATTAATCCAGGAAATATAGCATTATATTTGTCAAGAGCTTCTCAGGATGTAGGGCTGGAGGAATAACCTATGATTTGTGCTGACAACATTTTCTTCGCCAGACCAGGTACCATATTTTAGGGTTACAGCACATTTAGTGATAACATTGACTAATCTGCTCAGGGCATTATTGCTCATCAGTGAGGCTTTCCCGCTTCGAGGTACCTGAAAAACAACCTTTGCCAACCAGAACTGCAGGTCATCCCCATCTCAAAAACTTTCGCTGCAACACGTGACAGGGACAGCTCAGTGAAGACACACTGACATGATGAAAACAACAATGAAGGACAAAAATACATAGCAGCAGCCTGAAACTCTGTAATTTGGGGTGAAACCTGCCATCTGTTCTTCAACACCTCAACATCAAGAAAGCAGTTACGGGATGCCCTCATGCACCTAGGCATTTGTGGACATATGGTATGTTTTACCATTAACTGCAAATTTCCTTACTTTTATTGTTTTCTGTCACAAGCATAATGTTTTCTTTAGTGTGGATTTGTTGTGTGAATGTATTTATTATACACTTCATGTTTTCCCAGCCACTGCCCACTTCTCCTTGGCTTTCTTGATCTCCACACTGGTCCAGGGTGTGCCACAGCACGGACCCACCCTGGGGATGCCAACTGCCCTGCAGGACCTTGTGCACCCATTTCAGTGTTAGAAATGCTGCATCCCACAACAGCGGTCTGCACTCCAAGCTTTTTCTTTTCCTCCACACTGCTCAGAAAAAAAAACTTTAAATCACCATCCAACAGGTGCCTCACTTCTTCTCTTCAGCACATGGACCTGCCAAATCTCCCCAAGCTGACCACCACCCTGCAGATGGCCAATCTCCTCAGTTTTCTTAAGATTTTATTTTCCTGTCCAAGTCAGACTGGACACGTTTTTGGCTACATCTAGCTCTGTCATGAGCGTATCCTGCATTGCCTCCATTGTATGCACTGTGCTGGGTCTCCTCCTTTGTCCCACCATCACTCCCCCAGGAAGAAAACCAGCAGCTCAAGGGAAAAGTCAGATATACTCCTGGGTAACTCGGTCTCACATACTTCCCATGTGGTCACAGCTGAGGTAATCCCACATCCACCTCAGTGTCTCTGAAAGAGCCAAGGAAGGACTTTTCAGGACATGGCCCATAACTACGGAGGTGCAAACTGGATGGCCACAGCCCACACGGTGTCGGTGAGACTGGAAAGGTCATGCTATCGGTGACAAAAGAAAGGTATTTACAAGAGCAGTGCCTTTAGGTAAAATCTGACTGCAAATGTCTAGAAAATTAAATATGTCAGCCATAAAACAAAGAACTAACCTCTTACATCCACAACAAATTCATGTATCTCCTGCAATTATTCAGAAGCAGATCTTACGTCCCATCTCAGCAATCCTCAAAGCTGCCCTTTGATATCAGTGTACTGAGCAGAAGTTAAACACCTCAGGATTTGGCCCTCTGATGTTGAGCAACCAATCTTAATTTAGAGCATACATTTCCCAAAATACCTTAAAAGTATAAGTTAAGTCTTTACTACAGCAGGCTCCAGGAAAGCAAAGTAAACAGATCATTATTTGTGGCAGTGGTGGCATGTGTGATTTTCCAAAAAAAAAGGCTGGTTTGTGGGAAATCACCGAATTAATTGCTACCCCGCATAAAAGGGATATATTCTACAATGATTTCAGCACGCTTCTATGAATTTATTTATCCGTCTGATGCCACCTGTTTCACTGCTGGTTCCTCCAGCCACATACCGAGGCACCGCTGGGGGGGCCAAACCAGGAAAATTCCTGGGGACCATCTGCTTATTCATAACCCCCAAACCCATATTTCCATCTCGGCATCATATCCGCCCTTATCACAGGGCATTGTGAGCTAACGACCATTATTTAATTAACAGATGAAGAAGCCCTGAAAGCCGTGCCGGCAGATTTTGAACTTGATCTTCTCTCATTTGCTGTCATGCAAGACCAGATAAATGACAAGTATTTCGAGAGTCTGCAAAGGCCCTTTAGAACAGCTGCACAGGCTTCACCCCTTCTTTGCAGCAGGTTTCTCACTTAAGAAAAAAACACGCTTCATTACATCGCCTCTTACTTGAGCTGCAAGGGTCTATTCAAGGAAGATAAGCCTCTTAGAAATGAAGTAGCGTTGAATTTAGGTTTTGAGTGACAGGAGGAAGGTTTATCCATTCAGCAGACAATACTGCTTTCTCTGCATTAATCTAGGAGGCGGACAATGATCTGTTTTTTAGGCAGCATCTCATCTCTTTTCCCACAGCAGAAGGTGATTAGAGTTCGGAAGCAGGGACTGTGAAAGAAAGGCGAGCGCTATCTCCCCAGCCCTCCTGTTTCCTGAGCGGGCAGGAGGGAAGTTCTCGGCCAAGTGCATCAATCACAGGGCTGGCGCTCAGGATGTGCTGCTTGGTCGGGGGCTGACCGGAGGCTGGCAGGTGAGGGCACGGGCACCCCGGCAAGCCCCAGCCCTGTTATCTCCGCAGATAAACACACAGGCTCAGTGGAAGGAGTTTCATAATCCCACATGTTTCGCATTTGGGACAGGGGGAATAACTCCCTGATATGAGCCCAGGGTAGGTAATAGGTGTCAGAAAACACTGTTTGTCAAGTGGGTCTGGCTGAGGGATTGCTTATCAGCAATGAGCATCGGCATTTCTCGGCTCAGCCCTCAGAGCAGCACCCTATGCTCGCCGGCAGCTCCATCCAGGCCATCTCCCAACACTCACAAAGAGGGCCGCACTGGTCCTGCTTTGCAGAGAGGGGAACCAAGCAACCAAGAAGCAGATTTGCCTGAGACCACACCAGCAGAATGATTGAACCCAGAAATTTCGGCTCTCCTCTTCCTCCCTGCGACCTCCCAGCAGATTACACACAACAAAAGGGGCCAGGAGCCGGCTCAGGGAGACCGCTCACCCCGTCCACACTTCCATAAGGATGCTCAAAAACATTTAAAACGTTTTTGTGTCTCACATCACCTCCATTTTTCATATTCAAGGAGCAACCTGCAATTTCAGTCAAGTCTCCAGTGGGAGAAGTGAGCTACCAGGAGCCACGTGAGGGTGGTGTGGCCGCAACCTGCTCAGCAGCACTGGCATTTCTCTCTGCTTTTCTGAGATCTGTGTCAGGCTGGAGGGGTTTTAAGCACTTTAGCTTTTCAAGCACACATGCATAGGCATGAACAGGCAAGATAGCGAGAGAGGCAAACATACTCAAGTGTGAATAAATAAACCACACAAATCCCATTGTTTGTGCTGGTACATGGGACAAGACACCAAGCTTTCCAAAGAGAATTATTAAACTATACATACAAGCATCTTCCTACACGCAAAATAATCTGCAACTTCAACCATTTTCTTTAGGTAATCACTATAGCACCTAAATCTTCACAAATTAATGTTGCAATTACTAACCCTCAGAAATCAGGTTTCTTATCCCCAGTTGACAGGGAACCTGCCAGAGGTTATGCCCATAACTGAAGGCTGTCGCAACCCACCGGGGAACATCAGAACCAAAAAAGCCAAGACCAAGGCACATTGGAGACCCCATTTCTGGCTGCCTAGGGACCTGCTTGGAGCACAGCAAGCAAATCCAAGTCTACATGAGCTGAGTGGTTAAAAAACAAACAAACAAAAAAGCTTCCTAAAAGCATTTCTGCCATTTTACGTAATACCCCATGGACACTATTTTTAAATAAGCAAATCCTCTGTAAGACAAACAACATTTTCTACATCAGGAGGACTTTGTTGTGTCCCAGAGCAAAGCAGCTAAAGAGAATCCTTTTTCATTGACAGGACTCTCTGAATAACTTTTGAGGGGCAACTCAGCAAACCTCACTCCTGTTAGCGACAGCCCACAGATCAAAATGCAGTGTGTTGCAGAAACACGGTGAACCTTCCACAAATAAGGAGCATATTGACACATTTTCTTTTCGCTCCTTTGTGCTAAGCCTGTGTAACTGCGCTTTGGTGAATGGCTTTTTGTTATTCTTATCTCCGCGCCTCAAAATTCCTCAAAACACATCTGTCATGGCACAGCTTGAGAGCCAGCCCCGAACAACTCTGGTGTCACAGCTCTCCTATCTTCCCTCCAACCTCCCAGGTGGGAAGAAGTTTGCACAGACATTTCTTTTGCTCATCGGAGCATGGCTGGCGTGCCGAGTCAGCACCGTGCAGACCCACGTCCTCCCCTTTTTTTCCTTCTTTCCCCACCCCCCCCCTTTTTTTTTTTTAAGGGGACTTAATTGCTTCATTTCAGATGTTATGTTTAACCTCAGGAAATGGTACTATAGACATGGCAAACAACTTTCTGGTTGTTTCCAATCAGTACCATATTATAAAGTACAGCCAGTTAAGAATCCTATTCATTTTCTTGCCCTGTCATCTTGATCTTATTTGAATGTCTGGGGAGCAGGAGGTGCTCACTCGGCCCCATGTTTCAGAAGTGGGGGCAGGAGCGTCTGTGCAATGTGTTAGAGACACTGAAAGTTTTCATTTTTGACTCCTTAATGAGAGCGACCTTTGCCACGGGCTGATGAGTTCCATACCTGTCCTGGTGTGTTTTCTGAAAACATTTGACACTGCTTGCAGTTTTGACGGGGATATGACTAATGAAGTCTTGGTATAAAAATAATGGGCTGCAATTGCAAGTCATTTGTGTGAAACCAAACTCCTTAAAAACTTGTCTCTGCTCACTTTCTGTTTTCTAAATGAGTCAATAATACGAATCAGATGGCTTGAAGGAATAGACCCCCAAATATTTCCTCTCTCCCTTCTATAAATTAGCTGCCATTTTGTGCAATTTTTGTTGCCTCTAGGCATGGTTTAAATTGGACTGTAGTTACTAGATTGCTGGAGCTATTGCAAAATGTGTAGGCTAATACATAATACCTTGTTTTTGTTAAATGTATAGTAACAGCTCTTCTTGTGAGGTCAAGAGGCCCAGGCTGCTACTACTTAGAATGCATAACAATTTTATGTAAAGTAATGGAGAGGCAGGCAGGAGCGTGTGTTTCTGCTGCAAGTTTTAAATAATCAAAAAAATTTATGTATTGTTTTCACCTTTTTTTCCTTTTTTTTTAATCTGCTGCAAGGGCAGAGGGATGCCTGTTGCAACACCGGGCCTTGGCTTTAGTCCCTGCTGTGGGACTTGCCTGCTGGTCGGAGGACACATTAAAGAAGCCATTTTGGAGACACATTACCATGGCTCATCCTCCACCATCGAAGTTTAAATTCTTTTTTTATTTGAATAGGTACATCATTAATCTAACCACCTGGGTAGTCAACTTAGAACATACAAAACAGCGCAATGACAAAAAAAAAAATACCCTGGAAACTCATGGACGGTGTTATACTCACAGCACAACTGAATGGGCCACTAACTCTTCCAATTTTAGCATCACAACAGATAATTTGTGGGGTTTTTTAAGCCTTAGCTCTTGGAGTCATGTGAATATATGAGGATTTTAATTCTCTATTACAAGCAGCAGCTTACCACATGACAGAAGAGCGCCTGAAATTCTCACCTAAGCTACCTTAAGAACTCAAAACCTTGAAGAAAAAAAAAAAGAAACCCATGTGCCTTAACTTCCATACTTCTGAGGCACCTGATTCATGATTTTTGATTGCCAGGAACTGGAAGATGTGTTACAATGACTATGAAAACTTCCACCATAAACGACACTGACTGCTTTTAATCCAGCCTGACCACTGTTTGATGACAACAGGTCCATACGAGTCATAACTTTCCCTAACATATATATATTCCCACATAAATTATTTTAAATCCCCCCTCTAAAAAACCCAACATCCCACTGCATACAATAAAGGGACAATAAATATATGATGGAGGTGCAGTCACGTGTTTTAGTGCGCTAGTGGAAAAGGGTTCATATTGTATGGTTTTAGAGCCCACGTAGACTAGAAGGGGCCACTGTTGCAGGGACTGCCAGCCACCGCCGGGAGTTTTGTTTGATGTTGAAACACACAATCAAGTTATTTTATATAAGATACTATTTAAGCCACATTTGGATAGGCAATTGAAAGGCAAAGGTCAACATTTTTCCTTCAGTTCAGGGATGTATATATATACACCACACAAGTACAAACACACATTGTACTCATGTACGTGCATATATAAGTGCGCCAGCATTATGAATGTGTAGAAGAAATAATCTGCACAGGTTACAGACATTTCCCATTACAACCTGTCTGTGGTGTCATTATACCAAAGCTCATTAGCACTCAAAATGTACAAAGTTAGGAACACGCATAAGCCTTTGCAGGTCTAGAGCTTAAGTACACACAACCTCAGTGAGCTCCAGGTTTGGACATGCTGTTCTTCAGCCCCAGAACAAACGCAAAGCTTTGTAGGACTAAATATAGACAGTATACAAGAGATTTTGTTTTGTTTTGTTTAGTAGCTCCCCTGTGACCCAGCAGAAGTTACGAAACCAAATGAATGTAATAGACCGTTCATTCCCTGCTTATTGATGTTGCCTCGCCCTTGGGCATATTTTGCAAAATTTCCTTCTACATAATAAAAAATGGCATGTCACTTGGTGTGGCCAGTTGGACTGCGGACCAGCACTAGTCAAACACAGAGGATATTCACTGTTAAACACCTGCTGCTCCTTCAGGACAAAGGCATTCTTGGACTCAGATAAAGGTGATATTCTTCTACACTGAATCTCAGCGAGGATGGTACAATGGTTTGTGGTGGTGTTGCCCAGAGATAGGGCAGTGTCTTTGTGGGAAGTTTGCTCACAACACAAACCAACTCTGTCAAGTGGACTCACAGCTACCTTTGGAAGAGCCACACCATCTTTTTTCCTGCATAAACAAACACATCTACTGACACTGACATTTCCTTGTCTGCAGCCCCAAGCAGCTGCCGTCAAAGGGACACACAAGAAATCCTCCCATGTGCAGCTCAGCAGCAATAGTGAGACCAGAAGCCACAGAGCCCATTTTTTGCTGTCTTCATTCAACGATTCACTAATAAATCCCCATTAGCCAGACTGAGCACTTACTCCTACCCTCCCATATCCCGCACGGATGCAGCCCATCCCTGGAACAAGAGGGTTTTAAAACCTAAGTGCTCCAGGACCCCACATCTGCTCTCAAGCAGCACCTACCTCACCTCCAAGTAGGAAGGGGACCTGGCAGATGCTAAGTGCTCCTCCAGGTGCCAGCATCACCGAAAATGAACAATGACCACAGACTCTGACATTCGTATCTCTACAGCTGCCAACTTCTGTGGTCAGAGATCATCTCATCTAGCTTGAGGGAAGGCACTTCTCAGCAATTGGTAACCGCACCCCAGGTGGATGGTCTCACTATGGTCTTCTCACTGTCACCCACCAAGGGGGTTTTGAGTGTCACATTTTGCTGGATACCAAATGTTCAGACAGATCAAGCTAGCCAAGATGAATCTTACCCTGTGTGGCAATCTGCAGGGAAGTTCTCTCATCCTTGCCTGTTTCAAAAGCTCTCATATTTTCCTTTAAAATACATAGTATCAGCTACAGCAGAGAGAGGGTCCTTGACCAAATTGTCCAGCTCACTGTGGGATTTTCTGCTTTCTGAACTCTGTCTTTGTTTTTGCTGGCTCAGGCTCACTTATAGGTAACTCTGTACATATTTTCACCCTCCCTGTGAACCACAGGGCACATTGTAGCTAAACCTAATTTTCAGTTTGGATACCAACAAGTAATTAGACATCCACTCCTTCCAACATTTGTGCCAGCAGTTTAAAGCGGCTGCAGAATTACTAGGTGAAAATTGCACCTTACACCTTGACACCAGCTCTGAAAAGGCTGGTCGTGGGACATTGGACATTACATAAATATATGCACAGCCAGGAAGAAAATGGTGCAAGCCAGCCAGGATTCTTTTTAATATATCTCCTTAATTCAAGGGGCCCATTATATATAGTGCTCCGAACGGGAAAAGGAAGACTTGTACCCACTTGGGGGGGGTGGGTTATGGTTTAGTCACCAACTTTCCTTTTTGCTCACACAAGGGCTAATTCATAGGTTAAGTGGAGGATTATAGATGATAGAAATGCAGCAGCCCTTTTCCTTTCCTCCCCATGCTTTTCAAGTAACGAGAAAGAAGGCTTCTCTCATCCCTTCTGCAACAGTGTCAACACATTTCCATAGCTCTGTGAGAGGACCTGCCATTTCTGTCACTCCGCTACCCCTTGTCCCTTTGTCCCCACAGCATCTTATTTCAGCTTGGAGAAGAATAATTCATGGCTTCAGAAGATAAGACCAGATTTCCTAGGAAATACTTCTATAAGAAAAGCCTGGACTGTAACCATGCCTGGGATAACATGAGCCCAGTTGTCTTTTTCACTGATTTGTGAGAGTTTTGCCACCAACTTTAAGAGAAGCAAAATCAATCCTTTGCAAGATGTCTCTTTCAAAGCAGCATCTCGCTTAGCACAATGGCACCTGCAAAGTCACCAGGCACCTTTGAGCGCATTTTGTCAGTGGGAACAAGATGACAGCGTGGAAATTCAAGCACTGGCCAAATACCAGCCTGCCTTCCGACACCCAGCTGTACTGCCCCATCAGAATAATTGTTTGTCTTTGCCTGGCAACACTATAACTAAATAAATACCAAGTAAATGCTTGGAGAAATTAAACCAATTGGTACAAATTAAGGGCCTAAGGCTACAAAGACTCACACTGTAAACAAATGTGTGCACGAACAGACAGCCCCATTGGGCTGCTGGTGACCGACTGGAGCAAAATTGCAACCATGGGTTTGCTTAAAAGAAACCTCTGTGGCCTTTTGTTGCCCTGAAAACATAGCAAAAGCTACAGGCAGATTCCTTATGCATTTGTGCATACACTGCATCACAGGGACAATGTATATGTGCTGCAGATTGCTGTATTTTTCATAGTAAGTGATCATATGCTGTTGAGCACAACAGTAAATAAAGCCCCGATACAAAAACTCACGTAACTTTTTTGCTGGCATGAAAATTAAGGTTTCCCCTAGCCTTCCAGTAACTTAAATTCTTTCCTTTGATAATTTCCCTTTTGTTTCTTTCAATTTTGTTTGTTTTAAAGAAATACTTGGAATTTTAGCACAGGATCTTCAAGTCGCCTTTTTTATTCTCAACTCCTCCCTGTTAAAACCTTGACTCCTTTTTGAATGCACAACAGAGACATTTGCTAGGTTCCCAGAGGGAAAAAGGAAATGGAGAAAAAAGTGAATTTGAAAAATGTAGTTTTTGTGGAGGATAAACGCACATTCCATGCTTGTTCTGGGTAAGACAGATGGGAATCCTACATAAAAGAAGCTCTTTGGGTTTTGAAGAGTAAAGTGGGGAACCAAAAAATGTCCTTTAATTTAAAAAAAATAGCTTAGGATCACCTATACATGTTTTTTCATGTATTTTCTATGGAAACATGGCCAGAGCTCACAGTTTCCACCTTAGGTACATTTTCCCTAGTTAATTAAACCCTCTTTCCCCACATGACAAATGGGCCCTTCTCAGGAAAGGGCACGATTGCAGGCACGGGTGAAGTCAAAGAGGGCATTCTTAGTGATTAGACATGAAATACAGACTTTGAAAACATTGAGATTTTGAATGTAAAGAGGGAACAACTTACTGCATCCTCAGAGTAAAGATAATTTATGCATCCTTTGCCTAAGTGAGTTTTCTCTATCTGTTTATTTTGGGTTTAAAAAGCCTATTTATCTGGTTGGGTGTACTTTTAAAAATGTACTTCCCACAGCCCTCCTCTTCTGTATAGCACTCACATGTTTCCTAAGCCAAATTCATTAGAAATATTGCCTCGATGATATGTGAGCTTTCAAACGTGGCATGTTTGTGGAGAAAGCACGGGCACTGATGGGCTGAGTTTGGGGCCAGCGTCTATGACTGACCCCAAAAGTACCACTGCAAATTGCCAATGTGCAGGATACAAAAATCATTTATTATTAGAGGGGGGACCTAAAAATCATGAGTTATTTTATATTTAAGGAGATACTGGGCTTGGCACTCCAGGCCATGTTTTCTAGCACTGCTTTTCCACAAGCGGTGCTGGAAACTCACTGTATTTTAAATGAAAACTGGGGTTGTCCCAGTTGCTTTCCCTATAAAGGTTTGGGCAGGGAGGTGTCACCAGCTGAAGCTTGTAGCCTACAGGCAAATTTGGTCTTTCTTCCTTTCATCAGAGACACATGTTGGGCACCAGGGAAACAACAGGAATTGAGCTGAGGAACTGGGGCAAAACACAGGGCAGTGATACAGAGAGAGGTACTGAATATATTCAAGAGGTACCAAAAGCATATTCAATTTCTCCCACATCCTAGAGCTCAGAGACCACTTATTTCTTTAGCAGTGCTGTTTCTCCTTAGTTCAGATAGAGTAAGTTCCTCTAGCTTAAATGGGGAACTAGTATGAACACAAGAGGGGAAAAAAAAAAAAAACACCACCACACAAGAGAGAAACCCATACTTCCAACTAACTTGGTCTGCATGGGGTTCAGAGGGCACTTGCATATGAAAAACCAAAAAAAGAATTCACAACCCAGCAGCAACAGTAACTAAACCTGTGGTCTTAGTCAAGTTCTCCTGTCTCAGTTTCCCCCTTTTGTAAAATGAGGCTGTTATAAAGATGTCTTCTAAAGCATAGTGGAAAGATCTATATAGACTGGCAACACAAATACTATCTACCTACTGTGTGCCATTACTAAATTCTGTAAATTTGGGGGGTGGAAGCCTTCATTTTCTGCCAGGCATTAAACGGTGCTTTAAAGTGTCTGGTCCATTTTTAAATAATAAAGCAATCCCTCACTAATTCAGATCTTCCTCTACTGAATTCATAGGATCTCTGTCAATCAAGTGCTCATACTTCAGAAAGGCAGTGATTTCTGTTCGGTTATGCATGGGTGGAAAGTAACTGTTTAGAAAAGATTGGTCATGTACTGGTGTGGTTTAAAATTGAGAACATTTTTGGAAATAAGGGACTACACATAGCTGTCACTCTTCCTCCAGTTCTAGAGACATGCAAGGATGCAGAGGGAATACAGAGATTGGCCATGATCAGAGCTGAGACATGCTATTCACCTGTGATTTAGTGAAAAAAAAATCCAAGTTCATCATACAACACATGAGAAAACAGAGCAGAAGTTTGCACCATGGAAATACAAAGGATTCTGGCCCAATCCCATTTTCTGTACATATCTGAAATGGTTTCCAGCATGTGGCCAGCAGTGGCCACCACCCGCAGCCTGCACACTGCCCCTGCACATGACATGGCCTTTCCAAGAGCCCCCTGCACCTCTCTTCTGATGGTCAGTTAAGTTTTCCAGACGGAAACACTGTCCTGCTTGCTCCTCACTCCAGCTTCTCCCCAAGCAGCCTTGCTTGCACCTCACTCTGCAGCAATGAGGGCTCCTTGGAGCTGACCCACTACTCGCACGAGCTACCAAGAGGGATGCTAACTGCTTCGTTCTGGTATCACTACTTACCAAGTGTTAGGAATAGGAAAAATAACTCAAAGCCAGGCCTAAAACCATCAATAAGCCCAGCATACATATGTAGCTCTTTTCTGTCATACCTTAGGGACTGTAAAGCACACTGGCAAAATCAGGCCCCATTCCTGCAGTCCTTACTCACTTGGCAGCAGGACTACTTGCATGAGTCGACAATGACTTACACAGCCAAAGAACTGCAGAATCGGGCCCTTAATTGCTTAGAAATACACTACCCACCAATAGTTACCTAATTTAGCAGAATATATTACCTCTCTGCTTCATAAATCTTAATTAAAGCTGTTAGTTTTCCTATTATATGATCAAGAAACGCCCCATTAAAGTTAAGCAGTTTCTCCAAGTAATTATATACATTATGTGGTGTGAGTGTAAAGATGCATATAGCATTCCATTTCCAATTATTTTGCATACCCTGAAAAGCACTATCTATTAAATAAAAAACTTGCAGAATTTCATTAATGTACGATTTTTTAATCTCCCAAAAGTCAAAGCTGTCCCACAGGAGCGTATATGCTCAGTGTTGGCTCCTTATAATACAATTTAATGCTCACAAACACAACTAAACTATTTAAGCATTTACAGAGGTTGTCATAAGTGCTTTTCTTATTTTTGATCAAATTCAAGTCTACACTTAATACAGTTAACTGTAGTTATTTAATTTCAAAACTCAAGAATCCAACCTCAAAAATTTATAACAATATAAATTTAGTTACATTGATATAGGATATGTATGCTACTGGGAAACCATTTTTCAGTAAGTGTAGAATTGTAAGATCTAAAAGGAGTTATTTTTTAAAGTAAGCATTATTTCAAATAAACCTTGTCAGATTTCAAATAATATTTTCCTATTCGTCTGCAAAATGATTTCATAATTTTTAGTGGTATATTTCAAACCAGTGCTAAATGCTACCAAAAACTAAACATATTTTAATTACACTTTCTATTTTGATGAGAATTTCATGTAAATACAGAACAAATATTAAACTGAGACATTGCAAATATCTTAAATACATTATTAACCAATGCACTTCATTTCCTAGCCACTGCCTAGAGAGAATGAAATTTGGAAAATTATTCTTAGTTCCCCTAAGACACTGAATTTATTGCCTGACCACATTAACAATTAAAAGGTATATGCAAGATGTTAGATGTTAAAATATAATGGAAGGAGCTTAACATCTGCTCACATAAGACAAGGAACCAACTCCTGCCCTTAAAAGTAACCTAATCAGGCTTGCAAGAATGTAATATTTTACTTTTAAGCAAAATATTATTCTCCAAAAACTGCAGAGAGTCGATCAGACACATGAAAAAGAAGGAAAAAGAAAAGCACAGAGAGCAGCAGCCCCGGCTGATGCTGATAATCTTTGATCCAATACAGTTTCATATCACCCCTCAGAGCTGACAGTACATTATTAATTGAAACATTGGGGCTGAACTATGTCCTTTTCTGTAGTAATCATAATATAATTATATCCCATAGGCAGAAATACTATTTCCACCTCTGCCCCTGAAAAAGTAATCTATAAACTGGCTTAAAAATGCGTGAAACAAAATAGTACACCAACACTCTCTTTATAGTATCACTACTCAGTCAGTATGCATATTCTGAGGAAACATAAACAAAATTATCAAACATGATTTTTATATAATACATTATGAAAACATCTTGGATAACTTGATTTCAAACTATCTAGCTGGGTTTCTTTTTATAATTTTTTTTCTGTTTTTAATTTTTGCACAGATGTAGCTATATAAATAGCAGTATTTCCTGGAATCCCTGAAACGTCAAACCAAACGTGTTTTCCAATATTAAATGATTGCATTCCATTATATCATTACCACTTAGAATAGGCTATAAATTCATTGACTGAAGAGTTTAATAGCAATGCCTGGTCTTTTATATACCATACTTTCACCAATAGAAAATCGGCCTCTTCTGAAACATTAGCACGTTACCCTTTCTAGTAAAGCATATCAAATCACATTAGTGAAAAAGTTGCCAAGTCAAATGGAAGTTCGGTGCCAGTTTTCTTTCTTTTTTCTTTCTTTCTTTTTCTTGAGAGGCAGAGAGAGAGAGAGAGAGAGAGGGGGAGCAAAAGAGAGGGGATTAAATTTCTTACTAAACTTGTGGCAGTGAACATAAAATATAATAATACTCCTTTAACATTCCTATCATGATTTCGGTCCTAGCACTTAAACCAGCTGAGGACTGAAGGAGTTAATACTTTAAAATGTGCAATAATTCAGACAGATAGCTTGCATGATTTGCAATATACTTTTTTCCCTTTGCAAGATAGACTCCGGAGCAGACAGATCAACTTTGCAAAAAGAAGTAGGGGAAAAAAAAGGGGGACTCTACAACCAATCAGACCAAATGCCAGAGCAGAGGGCAAAGGGATATGGAAACTGAGAAGATAGACTTCCAAGTCCTTTCCTGAAAGTGCTTGGATTTTGAGGAGAGTCCAACATCGCCTGACAAAAGTGTCTTTGTGCAGCGACACTGGGGAGAAGGGAGGAGAGCTCAAGAAACCTAATGAAAACAGGCCAAGCCTTGTACATTAGACCCCATGGAGAACTTTGAATCATACGAGCTGCAGACAAGCACCGAGTATGTAATGCCAAATTAAAGACCACCAAATATGGGGAGCATCAGAACAGCACCGGGGCAGATATGTTCCTGGTGTGGGCCAGCGCATCCCTTGGTGCTTCCCTCCGTCCTTTGCCCCATCCCCTGCAGTGAGCCGAGCATCCCGGGGCAGCACAGAGTGTCTCCCTGCAGGGACTTGTGGCTCATTTACCCACTAAGGAAAAGAAAATGCATCTTTTAATACCTTTTTCTGCAGTCTGGTTGAATGTTAGCAGTGCTAACATGCTAGCAAAGAGGGTGCCGAACAGCAGCTCCTATTGCAACGTCCTAGTGTGGGGCTGAGATGTCACGTCCTCACCTGCCCCACACCCCAGCCTGCCTGGCTTTCCAGCATCATTCCTTCTTTGTATTTTGTGATAGACAGTATATTTATTCTTGCCTTTGGAGAAGAAAATCCAGCCGCATGCTACTGTTCATGGGACTTGTTAGCAAGATGTAATCTTTGCAGCTCTCTCCCACCCATAACCTTGTAATCCAAGCATCAAGGCCAGAACAAGCCAACAAATAGGAAACTCCTTGTGCCTAACCGCTAGGATGCTTCAGCATCAAGGTGTTTGCCATCCACCTCCCACCTGCTCGTCCTTTCCCACCAATAACATCACAGCACAGCACCTCCATCTTTCAAATCAGGCAGGCCTTGCTTTGCACAGAACCTGGTCCCAAACCTCACTTCCTGCCCTCCCAGGCTCCCTGCAGCATCCTTTCTGTACTACCCACTCATATGAAAAACATCCCAATCCCATTTATTATTCTTACACAGCCACCCGTTCCCTCCAGGGAAGAGCTGCTGAGGTCTCCATGGCCCTCCATGAGGGAGATGGTACAAGATGATGTGCCTGAGCTGTGCTAAACTCATTATAACCGTGTTTAATAACATCACAGTGAACACAATCCTGCTTTCATGCAAATCAGCAGAAAAAGCAGCGAGTAATTTGAATGAGAGCAGAGGAAAGCCTTGCACTTGCTTTCCCCTTTGAGAGCAGATGCTCCTCAACTCCTTCCCAGCTTCCCCAACCTCTGCTTCCACCACCCACCAAGGGGGATAAGCTCCGAGCAGGGGACAGGAGCAGCCATCTCCACCACCCCGTGCTGCAACACAGGGACAGGCAGCCACCCATCCCAAATTACTTAGTCTCATGCAAAGATGAGTGAGTTTTACCCTAAAAACATTGGGAAAATCTGTTTTTAAATAAAGTACTCTGCCCAGCGCTCCTTCTCCAAGGAAAGCTCCCGGGCAAAGGGGGTGCTTCAATGCTGCAGAAAACTCTTAATTTCAAAACTTTTTTTTAAAAAAATGTTAAAATCTTTAATATCTCTCCATTTTAAGAGCAATGCAAAACAGGGATACAACCTCACCCAGTGTGATGCAGGGTGAGAGCCAGCAGAAAAAAAAACAAAACAAAAGAACCCACCATGTAGGTGGAGGGGATCAAGGGGGCCATTTGTCCCCTCCCTGTCTCTGCCATGTGTTACCTGAGATCTGAAAACACTGGGCCAATTTCTTGACTGGTGTCAACTAGCACTGCTCCTTAGTGGTCAAAGCTAAACCTACTTGCAAGAGAGCACAGGATTTGCCCCTGTTAAATCAAAAAAGTTCGTAGAAAATATAGAAGTGGCTGGTTTAGGGTAGAGGAGAAAAAGGAGGGACAAAAAGCAAACACAAAAGCAACATTTTGATGTAGCTAGAAAAGACCAGTCCCTTTTTAGCTCTGAATAACAAACATGAAAAGAAAATCCCCTATATTTAAAGTAACACTTGGAAAAATGTCCACTGTGTTTCCTCAGCAGCAACTGAGCCAACTTCTTCTCTCAGTCGCCTCCAGTGTACCAATACCAACTGCAGTGAGGTCACGGTCATGTAAGCAACCTCCATTGGCCAAACCCAAGCATTTGTACCCAGTGGAAAGCCAGGGCAACCTCCAGCTTTGGTGGGATTGCCCTGGATTAGCACCAGTGTCACTAGAGGAAACATTTGGCTCAGTAATTCCTTAAAAATTCAAGGTAGTTGGTTTCCCCCCTTCCCTGCTCCACTGACTGTGAAACCTCAGTGAAGTCAGTGGTGTTGCATCAGCTGTAGATCACTACAGGTTTTGGTGCTCTGTTTTCTGCTAGATATTTTCTGATGTTGTATATTTCTGGCAAAAATTGCCTTTCATTTATACAACAACAAGCACACTGGATGCTCCCCCAACACCTAACCACCTGTGCAGGCTGAATCCACACAATCGGAAAACTCCGCATTTTCCAAAGTCTTATAAGAATAGACCTTTTTATTATTATTACTATTTAAATTCAGTTACTTTCCCTTTCTTTGCCTGTTCCTTCACTGCCTGTCGACCCTCCTGCTAGAGCGAGTGTTCCTCTCCACTACTCCTCCAGAGTTCATTTTCTCTAACTTGGCCTAATAGTGACCCAAACTACTTCTCCTCGCAGCCCAGACATTCTTCCATCTCTCAACGTATTTTTCCTTTCGTTCCACCACCATAGCCTCCCAGACCTTTGTATCATGTTGAATCCTTGCAATATTATCCTTTAACCAAGGACAGAAAAGGCTGCTCATGTCTCCCTCCTCCTTTCTCCTCATTCTCCTGTCATTACCCACATTTCCTTCCCATTCTCCCATCTGTGGTGCCACCACATTTAAACGGTTCAACACACCCACAACTGGTCTGCTCCTCTTCACCTTCAGCATGGGGTTAGTTAGATATATAGATCTATATACAGTAAGAGGGTTCATATCTACTGATTTCAAGACAATTTAAAGTGTGCTTGCAAGATACTGTATGAAGACAGCCCTAGTGGACCATTCTTCATCCCACTAATGTTGATGGGACTGTTCAAGTCAACATCAGGAGCCAACACAGCCTTTTTTGGATCATAAGCCAGATTTGCTTTCATGTTGCCTTGAGTATTCCTTTTCAAGTAATCAAATTTACAGTCAGTCTAATCCCAACAAGCCCATTTGATTATTAATAGTTACTATACCTATCAGGCCACCATAATGTACTGAGTTTACCCATCAGACATGAACTTTTATCATGGATGGCCCTGTTCCAAATTTTACAGGAGGTTGCTTTCACTAAAAAGGTAGTCATGGACATGGCAAGGAAATTTTTCAGTGTTATTTGTGCACAATAATAGAAAAATAATGGAAATTATCTTAATTCCCTATTTGAACACTGATAGAGAGGCTGGTCTGGAGCTGAAATCCGGTTCAACGTTCTGATGGCTGTGACAGTCTATACCACTAGCATTTTATAAAGATCACGTTATCACTAGATGCGTTAAGAACATATCCCTAAAATTTCCCTTTCTACTGTCTGGAGTTAAGTTAAAATAAATATTAGAGATCACTGAACAGAAAAAAAGACCATAATAATCCCAGACTCTGCAGAAGCCCGGACTTGTCTCAGAAGCTAATTAATATTTCAGGGGTATCTGAATCCAGCATTTTGATATGGGTCCTTCGCTACGATTTATGGGAAGGTTTTTTCCATCCCTAACACGAGGTCCATTCATTTCCACTGTCATTTACTAAAGACTGGACATACCTTGGGGCTAAACAAAGAGCGAAGGCGATGGTGCCTTCGGCTTCGCAGGCGAGTGGTGAAAGGACCTCTTTGCCTGCACACCTAGCACCGCAAGGGCTTTCCAGCACTGTTATTAAATCAATACAAAACACCAACAGAGAGCGTGCATCTCATTTTTTAAAGTCGTATGTTTTCTGAGCTGCTTATTCAATCATTTTAACAATTCCTAAAACCGCGACTTGCCCCGCACGTGTCCTTTCGGTGGGAACCATAGGTGATATGATCAAAGTTAGCCTACACCTAATCAGCACACAAGAAATAATCAAGAATCTTTTTTTTAAGACGTGTTCAATTCAGCAAAGGGCAAAGACTATTAGTCGTTTCTTTATTTACTACAGTTTGGGTGAAATTCACATTATTTCCATTAATATTGTTCCCACCATATCAATTATTATAAGGTGCACTCAATAACGCAGCTACATTATACCTCGAGCAAAGTATCTTTCAGTGCGGTTTCTCAAGCAAACAAGATTTACATCCTAATGCAAGATACACGGCTCTACCAAACTAATGCCATATGTCTCTTTTTTTTCAGTCATCGCCCCAGTGACATAATCCGCCGGGCAGATTCGACGTGGAAAAGAATGTCAGAAACTCCGCAAAGGAAAACAAGCACCAAAACAGAAAGTTGGATGGGATTGATTAAAGCACCACTTTTAAGTGTGTTGAAACAACAAATTTTTCCCTACTGTAACAGAAGAAATCTGTCACGGCAGATTTAGTCATAAATTGTCTTATTGATACATGGAGAGGAGGAATCTCGTGTGGAAAGATTTGGTTATATATTGATCATCCCTAATCCTCACCCATCGGGTGACCTAAACCAGCAGCAGCGTGTGTGTATATCTCTATAAAATAGCATCTCCGCTTTCCCTTAATACGAAATTCCTGAACACCTGGATGCTCCCATGTCATGAAATAAATGCTTGTAGAATAAAAATTTACAGTCCCCCACATGCATTAAATTTGTTTAAACACTTTTTCAAAGCAAGGGCGCTTTTTTTTTTGCTTTTGCTTTTTTTTTTTCCCCTCTCCTTTTTTAAATGGCGAGCTGTATTTTATAATGGAGCGCCAGCTCTCCGGTGAGCCTCCATTCTTCCAGCCCTGACAGACTGTTTGTCAGCTAAACTCCCCTTGTCATGTATCCCCACCACTGCCAACTCATGCACGGAGACCTTCACTTTTACTGCTACCACTTGCACCCTGCGCAACCTTTGTCATTGATCACTGATCCAACCCAGTGCCCACATGTTCTTCAAGTGCCTACACAAGTAATGAGGTACTTGTGGTGTAAAATTAAACTGTCAACTGTCAGCGATTGATAACCACAGCGAGAGCTGACCTAGAACACCTGCACCCATGGCCAAGACAGGTGTGACACGTTTGATCGCTGAGCCCTACTAGTCAGCGTGACCCGACGGTGTCCCTCCATGGATTTTGCCCCTGACAGAGACGCCGTATTTCAGCCCCAGGTTTCCAGTGCCGGCATGGGAGCAGCCCCGTCCCTTATCACCACAGACCCTCTCCTCCAACCCCCCCATTGCAGTGGCTGTAATGTGAGCAATGCCAGATTTTGGTGGCGACAGATATTTACGGCCATGGAGCGTCTTTCTACCTCCACATCTCCTTGTTCTCCCTTCTGATTTCTTTTCATCCCAGCTAGGCAGCGGCCCCCACATTTATCAGCACTGTCACCCCCTTTATCAAGGTTTTTGTGACTGCCCCAGGGCTCAGTCAGGGTCTTCATTCCCATACATGCATTGATTTAGGAACACCGAGTAGCATTTATGACTATTTTTGTAGTATAAAGCCTCCGGTTCTGCTTCTGCATTACTCTGAGTGGTGGGAGCACAGAGCTGAACGTTGCTTTGGCATCGTTTAAGTAAACTCAGTCTGATGCTGTTGGGAGCACTGAATAGGAAATCTCCATTCCCCCTTCTCATCTGTTCCACCACCACCGTGGAGAAACGCATCCGTCTTCACCCATCTGTAATTAGTTTTAGCTGTGGTTACTACACAATGTTTAGCCTTCAGTTCATATCTGAATATTTTTATTACCATTTTTGAACTATTGATTTTCACTTTAAGCAAAAAGGGGCTTTTAAGACAAACACTGTTTTTTAGAAAATCCTGAAACATATCAGAAAATAATGGCAGGAAGGTTTCTCCCCTCCCCTTCAACAGTTGCACTATATTAAGTTCATGTGATGAGAAGATAAAAATCTATTAACTTGCTGCTGACCTTATCGACACAAGGATCTCTGCAGACATTACAGGAACCATATCTCTTTTGACTTTTACATCCAGAACCTCATGCACCAGCGTCCCAAACCAAATATAAAATCTTCATGATGAGTGAAACTGTGACACATACTCCGACTCTGGTCCCGCTGGCTGGCAGGAGACACGGGGTCCTCCGGGGCCCAGGACCAGCCTCTACTTTCAATTTGACTTCAGGGGCGTTTTTTTCACCATATGCTGCTGGGGGCTCTGAATCAAAACAGTTTCCATAGGACCATATGCTACAAGGCAAATGTGCTGGATACAGAAAGGCTTTCTGCTCCCCCATATCACCATGATGTATTGCAAACATAATTAAAGGCGAGCAACACGGGCGTTCCTGTTTCAGTTAATCATTCCTTTTTGCAACTGAAGCCGGTATAAAACAAACCAATTTTCAAATTAGAGCAAAAGTCCATCTAAATACACATTGCTCACATGCAGTTACACCTCCCACATTTCCACATGTGTACCAGGCTCCTCCTCTGACAGACAGTATCTCTGGATAGGCAAAGAATTTTGGTTTTTTATTTTTGTTTTTATTATTATTAAATAAGAGCTCTTTTGTGCAGAGGAAGAACTCGTGCCTGACTCTTACGCTTCTCCCATTTCAGCAACCAGTGAGACAGGAGTCCGTCACAAGCACCATCCTGCTCCAGGTGCTAGAAGGCAGGGATGGGACAATCGTACGGTGGTGTCTGAAAGGCAGCAAAGGAGTTGGTGGCAGGTGTCACTGGGAGGACGGCAGCAGCGTTTGCTGCTCGGCAGCTCTGCCTGCCGGGATGCAGCAGGTTCCCATGTGGTTAGAAATAAGCCTGCGCAGAATACCAGCACAGCTGCACCCCTAACAGCCCATGGTTGGATTACATCAAATGAAATTGAAGTGTTTTAACACCATCAATCAGCATCCACGTGGTTTGCTAGTGTCTCCGACACCTAAATTCCAGGGGAATTTGCTCAATAGCATATTTAAGGGGATTTTGCTTGGACTGGGCCAACTCTAAGGGTAATTCAGATATCAGCTCAGCGGGTGAGGTGTCACATACCCCCATTACACACCAGAGGCAGGGATCTGCATCAGCAAAGCTCACCATCTCCCAGCCCACAAACATGGCCAACACTCCACCCAGCTCCTCCATGCTTCGATTAAAAGATAAACTCCAATGCAAACAGATCATGCAATAACCAAATGTTTTCAGAAGGTAGCTGTAACTCAATGTAGCTGCTCTTGAAGCTATGCGAACACATGGATGAGCCTGCAGAGCAGTTTCCTAGTGACTAGTTGGTGTGTGCTGTTATCACCTCCTCACAGGGAAGTTTTGATTCCAAACACAAGAGAATTTTCTGGGACATTCCACAACTCCTGTCCCCTGCCCTTATGCCCTACTCCAGCCACCCGCCACAGGAGATGAGACACCGGACTGGAGAGACCTGTGGTGCAACCCAGCACATCTGGTTTCACATTTGGGAGTGTGCTCACATAATTTTCTAGCAGTACCTGGAAAATCCTCAAGTGTGCTATTAATTTGAAAGGCCAGTGTCCCTCCAAAGCTCCTGGCATGCCAATGCAAACCGCTTGAGGAGCTCTAAGCTGGAGCGGTGCCCATGCCCCATCCCTCCCCACGGCTCCAACCCCTCACACACGTTTCACTCCAGAGAGCTTGAAGGAGCTCGTGGTTAGGATGAGGACTGGCCAAACCGCATGCTGTATCCCCATTTCAGTCCCCCACGTTCCTCCGGGACCTCTAGGAAAATGGTTTCATTTCTGTGCACCCCAGTTTACCCTTATTGTATAAGAGCTAGTAGCAACACCCATCCCACAGAGGTGTTGGGAAGTGAGTTGTGGTGGTTAAACATGCCTAAGCCGCATTCATATCATGAGTAATAAAAATATATTACAAATGCCTAACAATAAAGAAATAACATGGCTCAAGCCACTGCTGGTTGTGGTTGTGGTTTTGTGAAACAAAAAATCTTACTGATGGGGAAAATTGCTGATGATTTGCTTCACAGAAAGAAAAAATAAACAAGTACAATGTATAACATGGAACAAAGTTACGGTTTGATCAATGATGTTCTTTATATTAGCAACCGATGCAGGCTGAAAAATTTGGATGCCAAATCAAATGTTTTCAGGGCTCAGGGACATAACGTAGAGCTCTGCGTGCTGAACGCGGCAAACCTGACAGGAGGATTGCAAACAGCTACTGTTCATCATCCAGTCCAGGCGCTAACGTCTGATGCTGAAACTGCAGACTCACTGCATTTGCAAGCAAACTTTAGTATTTTTATTGCACATACAGCCTTTGTGTTGCTTTACTGCAAACAGGTTCTGCAATTTGTATGCTAGAAGGAGAGTAGATATGTTGCTTCTCACCGATGCTCCCTGCAAGACATACTGAGGTTGGAGACTGCAAACCAGCCCAAGCAGAGATCAGTATGTAAAGTATGTCTGGAGCACCACATACAGCTCACTCCAGCATGCGCCATCGAGGAGAAATTAATGATATGTGGAAAGCTCATTCCAGATGATCACAGTGACCAAAACTCTTGGACCTAGAGCCTCTTTTTTTTTTCCCCCTGCATCAAGAGAGAATCCCTCTTGTTTTTATTCTAATCACAGAGCTGACTGAAAATCCAGAACTTCCCCAACCACCCAAGTGGAAGCAAAAGAGCTGATTTCAGAGCAATAAGGACAAAACAGGGTCCAGATTATGTGCCTCCCATCCCGATGTTTTGAAATCAAGAACAGTGCACACCTTCTGGCATCAAAAACAGATACATAAACATAAAATTAAACTGCTAAACTCTTGGGCATTCCTTGGGACAAAAAAGTCAGCAAGAAGTGACATCAAAGATAGGTTGTTTACATATTGGGGGACCTGTCTGCCTGTCTCTTCGCATTGATTTTTACGGTACAAAAATATTATTTCAGTGACAAGGATGTAAACCTTATTCAAAACAGGATTTAAACCATATCCTGCGAGTGAGGCTTCTCTTCAGATAGCCTGCCTGCACTTACAGCATACCGAAGGCATGCTGATTTTCGTCCGTGGTGTTTGTTAAGAGGGTCACAATATCAGGAAGCAGGAGAAGGCTCATCAAAGCCTCGTTGCTCGCCTTCACCGCTCATCAGCTAGACAGTACCTTGTTTTTTAAAGCAGAGCGGAAATGCATCTCCAGTGACCCATTGTTAGAAACTTCCTTTTGTCTTTAAGTTTGCTGGAAGGAGTATGGGGGCCCCTTTTAACTCTTTTCCAATAGGTAATTTCCTTTAATTAGGGCTCTCATTACAAGTGAGAATTTATCAGACCTGATTAAAGAAGCATCTTGTCTCTTTCCTATCACCTCAAAAAGGGCATATTTTGATCTCCCAGCATGTCTTGCAAACACAGATAAGCACAGGCCCTGAGCTGGGAGATCACAGCAGAAATGTGGCCTTCCCAGAAGGTTCATGTTTGGATCTCAGCATCCTCAGAGCTTCCCTCTGAATTACAGGGTGTCACACCCGCCGCCAGCGGGGAGCAGTGGGGCTCCCGGGGCAGGCAGGAAGCCAGGCAGATGCAACCACAGAGCTGAGCTCCAGGGCTTCGGGCAAGTCACGGCTCCTTAAAAACCCCACATGCACTGTGCAAATCACCTTCCTGCATGTCCCTGGACTTGATTCCTTCAGAGCATCCGTTTCAGACAGGCCATGCCCTCAATATGAAAGGGCAACTCCTAGCCATGCCCATGGGAATTTCGTGAAAAAATTGAATATAGCCCTTTTGGAGCACCCCTAAATGCATTTCCACATGCTGTAAGCACGAGAGATGTGATACAGAGGTTGCTGAACCAAAATCCTGCACTCATGTAATGAATTTGCTCTACAGGTGCAGCCCTCTCTGCCATCAATACCCTAAACATCAGCCCTGCTCCTGCTGCCTTCTCCTCAGTGTCTGATCCAGCTTGCTTTGACAACAGGGAAAAATCTCCCACTGACTTCAAAGGCAGCTGCATTGGGTCAGTATGTTAAAAATGTGCTTGTGCTCTCAATAATATTGTTTACTTTTAATAAGCATGAGTGATAAACTCATGGGTAAGTGTGCTATTTTATAGAGTAACTAGAGAGATGCAAGTTATTGGTTATTACTGTGAACCAGTTTAAAGCACCAAAACTCAGATTATAATAGCAAGAATATTAATTCGCACCAAAAAAATGCTTTCCCACCTGCAAATTATGGTATACACTTACTCTCATTAATGATCTAGTATTTACACTCACATTGAGCACAGAGTGAGCGTTAATCTGACGATAAAGAAGCAACAAGGAATTTTCCAAACGTTAAAAACATTCATAATCTGTGAATCATCTGAGGTGTCACAAACATTCATCTCCATATATGTCACTCACAAACATCTGTCCCCTCTTTCCCTCGCACGAACACACATTCCATTCAACCACAGATACAATCAGGCTTTAATTTTATTTTTCTCACATAATGTTAATCAAGAGCTAAAATGATAATTTCCTTCTACCACAAAGCAATTCCACTGTGGTGGAACAAACTGTTATCTTAAGTTTCACAGAGCAATTGTTCAATAATTCCTGTTTGTGGCTCTTTTCCAAATCCTTGAGAATAGCTCAGGCTGCCAACCCTTCTTAAAAAAAAAAAAAAAGAAAAAAGAAAAAAAAAATCACAACAGAAGCCGAAAAGCACTTGCTGTCACTCAGAGGTTCAGCGGTGGCAGGCTCGGCCATTTCTCAGAAGAAACTCCAGCCCTGAGACTCCGACATGCAGAAATGCACTGTCTGTTTGAAGACAATTGCCTGGAAAGATATAAGCTCCCAGACTGTAAATTTGTCGCAGCGCTGGCCCTCCGAGATGGTGTTATCTTTGCTTCGTGAATTCAGTGAATTGGAAGCTCCAGGAGGAAAAAAAATAAGAAGGATACTTGACATTTTTGCAGTGTTTTCTACATGCAAAGCGTAGAATGAGCTTTAAGCAATTAATGTTTATTAAAGAAGAATGGGAGGGTGTTTTGTTGTGTGAAAGGAAACTGATAACATGGATTTCTTCAGTGAAAGTAATAAAATGTTCTGTTTCTATGGAAAAAAAAATTAGAAATAATAACAGAAAGCACCCTGCATTTCAAAATCATTATTAATTTTAGCCTGTGAGCTCACTGAGGAAGGGACAGTCATTTACTACAGCTTGTACAATGAGCAGCACAACAGGGCGCTGCCCTGCCCGTTGGTGGGAGTTGCCATCAGACAAATATTAGAGCAATATTAATCATCACAAGTGAAAGTGCAGCTAACGCTGACATTTCAAAGTCTCTGAGTCTGAACTGAGTGAGGAATAGGGCAGGGAGGAAGGTCTGTGGGCTCAGCTCAGCCAGCATGGGGCACCGTGCATGAACCTGAGCTGCAGTCCCACCTCCTCCAAAGCATCCCAACATAATCCTACAGCATCCTGGCCGGGATTTCCCTGAGAGTTTGGCCATGGCTTGCAGGAGGCAGTGCCTGCTTGCTCAGGGCAGGCCCAGCTGCTGGACAAGTCTGGTGTTACCAACACTGCACTGACATGTTCAATCCCAATGTTAAAAGGGGGGGGAAACAAGGTGTCTTTTCACTCCAGAACGTAGGTATCTGCAAAGACAATCTGTGTAAGTGGATTAACCACAATTTTTGGCTTCATTTAAATGTTTCTTTACATTGCTTCCACTTTGGTATAAATGCATGTATCCAAATGAAACTGTTCTCACTCTACAGCAGATAAAATTGAAGAATCAAGGCCAGACTCTCTTCTGCAGCCAAGAAGAAAAAAAAAAAAAAAGCCACCACCCTCTGGTTAGAGTAACACAGCAGGCTTCTCAGGGCTGGAGTACATTATTTTACCCAGTCTATAAAATTTTTTGGACTCGGAGCACAACAGAGAACAACCCGACTGTTCTGGAAAGATGCTCTCCAGGCAGAAGAGGGAAAATAAACAGACATAAATAACCACCAGCTGCAGAAGAGCTCGGCTGCATCTGTACCTGCACACTGCACAAAGGGAGTGAGATCTAAACGAAGTACAGCTAAGACGAAAACACTGCTGTGGAGCTAGGACAGCAGGACAGGACATGGTTCCCCACCAGCCCAATGTGCTGGGGTTATCCCATCATCCACCCCCAAAAAAACCTCCAAATACATTACCATGCAAAGATAGGCTTCACATTAACCTTTTGACCTATCTGAGCTCATAAAAGATATAGATCTTCCCCAACAGCAAGCATCAGCAGGAGCCCCTTGCTGTGGTGTTAAAGCCCCATGGAAGGGAAACCAGCTTGGGTTCCCTGCTGGGGTGGACCAGGCTCCAGCCCATGTAGCTGTGTCTCTGCTATGGGACAAGGGGTTTCTGCTGCCTGTCTGCTCAGGATGAACCTCAAGAAAAGCAAAATCAGTAAGGACAGGGAGAGGGGAGAAACCAGACCACTGCATATTTGCCAATACGCAAACCATGTATTGCATTTTGGATGCTTCTGTGCTCAGCTATGAAGGTACCGCATTGAAGTAATTGTCAGCAACGAAGATATTTGCTAATTCCTGTTCTCTCTGCAGCTTGCCAGGCAAGCAGTGTTTATAAGGCCAGGTTCTTTCCACAAATTCTCATGCATAAATCCCACTGAGATCAGCTGGGGTCTTGCACAAGTCTCCCAGACTATAACGTGGACCGGAGGCCACACCTCCCTTTCATCCCAAATCCAGTCCTCACGTTCAGTAGTTTACTTATTACTCCCCAACAAACACTCCTGATTTAATGTGCCGGAGCTTACAGGGCCCTTCCCTTTAAGTTCCTCCTGGCTCAGAGATGCAGACAGGAGAACAGCCACCCTGGGCTAAAACACACATACACGCACATGACTTAACACCCTGATCCTTTGGGATGAGCTATGAGCCTGTAAATCACCACACTTCCAGAAAACAATAGCTACCTCTTGTTTAAATAAAACTGCACCTGCTATATTAACATACCACCAAACAATCACTTTGTTTTTCACTAGGCATCCAGGCTGAAGCCACGCTGCTTCCTGACCCATATACTGGATGACTTATTCTTAGAAGGGTATAGGAGTTTCATGCCGCACAGCAGCATTTCACAGTGATCACCTTCCTTCCTTCTTTTGTACTGGGGTGGTACAGAGTTTTATTTAGTTTTCAACAGGTTTATTTCCATTGCAACCCTCTAAGACCTTGCAGCGCTTCTTTGGCAAATGTTCCTTTTTTTTGTTTCCTATCTTGGTCTATTGCAAGCGCTGAACTGTGATTTGGACCATTTAGAGTCATTTTTCAGGAGATTCTTCTCCCATTGAAAGAGTTTGGGCAAAGCAGGCACTGGCTGAAAATTTCTTTGCCAGATGTTCAATCACTGCTAAATCATTTTGCTCTCCCTCCAGCAGGTTAATTATGATGCCCATTTCAAGTTTATTTATCTCTACTCAATGCTTGTTTATTGATTGCACTGGGACCCTTTTCTAATGAAGTTATTTTGCTCAAATAAGGTGCTCAGCAGTGATTGAAAGATTGACTGCTTGAAGAGGTTGGGTCACAGATGTAGGGAGCAGCAAGAGTTTTGTTGGAGAAGTACGCAGTGGATACAAGAGCCAACTTCTCTGCTTCAGTGAGAAACGCGGTGTCTCCAGCAAGGAGCATGGATGGGGCATTGCTAAGCCAAAAAAATGTTTTATTCCTGAATCTGAGCCCAAAACAAACCCAAATCCAGCCCAACAAACACATTTCCGCTTAGATGTGCGTCTTCTGTCCTGCAGGCTACTGTGCTCAAAACAAGTGTCTTGCCTCCGCTCACCGCCTCCGCCTGCGGCCAGGAGCGCTTCCTCGCAACCGGCTTTCCAGGAACGCGGTGCCCTCTCTTCCTCACATCCTCTTCCTGGACGCCTGCCCCACGCCACGCTTCCTGATCGTCCTACATGGCTCGCAGCCGGATCCGGCACCTCCCGGTTCACGCAATCGTTTCCACTCTTGGCTGCTTGAAGTCAATGAACTTTGTGGGGAGCTGTGGTCCATGGCCCCATTCAAGACTAACATCAAGGCTTCAGTCATTTAGAACTACAGCTGGACTTAGAAAACACCATCTGGATGCAGACCATCCTGTCCAATTATTTTAGCAATTGTAAGAATATTTGTCCTGCTCCTGCAGGCACTACTAGTAGATTACTCCTCTTCCTTTTAACCTAATTATGGCACTGCAACCTGAGCAATGGGTGACCGTGCAGCAGCTCAGAATTAAAGTGAATGCTATCAAAATGCATTTCAAGGCACTATCTAGAATTTCTGGTGAATCTTGGAAGCCAGATTGCCAAGATAGTCTTCAATGAATTGACTGACCTTGACCATCAGGGCAAGTGGGATTTCCTCTTACACAAACCAACAAACACAAGCCCATACCAGCATCCTACCACAACTCTTTCATGAGAGCAACAATCTCTGCACACCTCATCTACAAAGTCTCCATCCAGTCCACTCTCATTATTGTTCTCTCCCAATCAATATATTAAATTACTTTTAAAAAGCTTCCACATGCAAGGCATGATATTTCTTGAAGTCCCATATAGAGGAAGAAATTACCCTGAAAGCCAGGTTGACCTCCTGGTCCCTCTATCAGCAAGATGTGTAACCATATACCAGGGGAAACAGATGTCAGCTCTTCTGAAGACCTGCCCTGGCCAGCACCTGCCCTGCCACATCCTTCACCCATGGTGTGCCCCCATCAACATCTCTGCCCAAAGCCTTGGCCAAAACCTCCAACAGTACCAGGTGATTTGGGCTGCCTACAATCCAAAGAGCCCAAACTGGGGTACAAAGCACCTGCTGGGTCTCATACCAGGTCCAGCACCAAGACGACCAGTGGAAATCACCAGTGTCTGCAAGTCTCATCAGTGCTGCAAGTCTCAGCGATGGCCACAGCCACCACATAGGTGCTGTCACCATGCCACAGGAGAGGCCCTGTGTGGGACAGCTGGGTGCTGGGAAGGCTTTGCAGCCCAACAGCAGCTTGGGCTCGGAAGGAACCAGAATGTCTTACAAAGAAGGGAAGCTGAGCCAAACTCTGGACCCCTCCAACCCCTCCCTGACGCAGGGGCATTTTAAAAGTGGATCAAGAACAAAGTTCCCTGTTATTAACAGCTTGTTTCGTGCAGTGAAAAATGTGCAATATTGGGTTCACAAGCTGAATTCCAAACTGCTCAGGCATTTTCCCTTCAACTTCCTAAATTTATTGAAAGCTTGGCTCTCTTTATAGTGTTCGAGTGACTGGCACATCACTCAGTTGTGGAGACTCGCATCCCCCATCACTGCTGTGTCTGAGTCATCCTTTGCATTTGCATGCACTGGCCAAGTTCAACATCCACTTGTGCATCCACAAGACAGAGAACTTCTGCAGAGCCCTCACTTACCAGCCTCCCTTTATTTTGTTGCGCTGGGGGCTTCCTTCCTATCTTGCTCCTTCCAAAAGCCAGTCAGCTCCATCACTGACCCTCCCAAACACAGTGATGATCCCACAGGCATGTCTGGAATATGGATGTGGGGAAGCCACTGCTCTCAGCATCTCCCAGACTCACAAGGGTCAGAGCCACAGGGGGAGGCCATTCCCATCACCATTGGAGGCAAGAGAGATATCTTCATGCTCATGGCAGATGGTTCTCTGTAGATACATGCAACATCTGCCAAGCAGAGGGACCGGCTTGTGTCCAAAGGGGTAAAGAGAAAAGCAAAGCAGGGGGTCATTCAGCCTTGGAGCAACGCCCAGGTGAAGCATCACTCTGCTCCCCACATGGATCTTTGGCCCCCACACCTTTCTCCTGCTCTAGCCACTAGAGAGCACTTCTTCCCTTCCCTTTTATCAGTCAGGCTCACAGATTGAATGTTATCAATTGACAGTTTTAAAGCTAAGGAATTGTATAAATTAAATACGGTCTGCAGCAAATATACTGAGGAGCTAGAATTTATATACACACTAGATATGGGAGCTCTTAGTTATTACCCACTTAAGGCTATGGCACTGATGAATGGTAAGGCCACCCTATCCCTGAAGGCACTTTTCATTACCCACAGTATAGGAATATTGAGAGAGTGTGTGCATGTATCCAGCACAACTGCTCATTTCCATAGTTCTCCATCAGGTTTGCATTCAGTTTATAAAATAAAAAATTACTCTGGGGACATATTTCACTCATTCCAGAACCCTTTCTCTCTCCCTCTCCCCCCCCCAGCCCATATCCCGGCTGCCTCTCTCCTCCTCCCAGCCCCAATACTGTAACAATGTCTTTAAATCTGATGGCACTTATTAAATGAAACAACTTAATTACTATCAATATATAATGTTGTGTACTTCAGCCTCAACCGAGACGTCTGATCCTATTCTGCTCCTGACCTTTAATGGCCATCAAATCAAAGTAATTTTGGTCAGCTCAGTACAGCTCTGACACATGCACAGGTCAGGAAGATGAAGGGACACTAATCTACCATGTTACCCTGCCCATTGTTTAATACCTTTTTCAATAGAATCTAATAACTGGAGAAACGCCAGTTTTCTGTCTAGTTTGGGTTAAAACCTCTTTCGCTGAAAATAAATAATTATGGAACATTCTGAATAGCCCAGGGTTTACATAATTGGGGCCTCTTAGACAGAGCAATATACTTGCCTTTGAAGTTTGCAAGGAGAGGAATTTAGGAATTCAAATCAGCGGCAGCGCTCCTGAGCGCACTCCACTCTCCACCTTGGAGGGGCCAGTGCCAAAGGAGGCTTAATTAAGGGAAGTGAAAACCACTTTCGATTCACCAAGGTAACACAACAAGTGCATTGCTTCCTCTGAATTGAGGGGAAAATAGCAGGAATGCTCCCACTCAACAGCAGCTATTCTGCAGGCTGGGACTCAAGTCCTTCGGGGGGAGGGAAAAAAAAAAAATCTATCATAAAATAACCAGTAACACAGCACCCCATGCATAAAGACAACAGGAGTGTTTAGGTTCAAGCATTACTATTTATATATATTGTTTCCCTAGCGCTAAACAAAACAAGTTTTCCCATGCCAAAGCAAGGGACACTGCCAGGAGAGCTAGACACCCCGTCTGGATCGGACAAATAGCTTGACCTATTGACAGGGCAGCTGGATGCAGCAATATTTTATAGCAGGCTCACTTTGCTAATGCACTTGCACCAGGCCACTTTCAAAACAACCCCACGCTCCGAAAAAAACTAACTGCAGCACAAAAACATCACATCAAGGCAGATACCAGTGACTCTCTGGAAAACCAGCCCTGGCTGCATCAAACACAAGGGCAGGAAACTAGGGAAACATTCAGGGATTGCCAGGTTTCAAACCAAACCTGCCTTTGCATTTGTGAAAGAAGGAGGCTACAAATCATATCTGCCCGGCTTTTGAAAACGCCAGTCACGGAAGCTGAGCAGAAAACACATAAGGATGTTTTTGTTAATTACACATTTCTCCAATACCCATTCTTTAGCTTAAGTCATTAGTCATGTAACATAGCAGGCAGGTAACAAAAACCAGCAACTGAGATTTATAGGGCATCTCTCAACCCGAGGGTCCCGCAGCAGCTTACAAGGTTGGGATTACATCATGCCAGAGCTCTTCAAAGGCTGAAGGGCCAAAACCGCCCTCGGTGCAGCCTCCATCACACCGCAGGTGCTGCTCCAGGTTGCAAGGAGCTTTGCAGATCCACAGGGACAGACTCCATCCCTCCCAGCTCCCATCCGAGGCGAGCAGAAGCAGGATGCGACGGGTATCGCAGAGCTCAGCCTCCCCACACAAGTGAAACAGGGAGGAATGCCATCAGCTCCAGGGGAGTTATTCGGGTGTAACTTAGAGCGGGATTTGTAATCAGTCCTCACCCAGACACTTACTTGAGAAGGAATTCAGGGTTTGGCTGTACGTACACCAGAATCACTTCACAACCACTGAATACATTTATGGTGTAATTGAATCCTTTAGTGATTTTTTCTTAAAGAGAAACTTTATCCATTTAGGGTCGATTCTGCATCATTAAAGTTAATGGGACTTTTGCCACTTACTTCAGTGACAGTAGGGCTGAGGAGGCATTGGGGCAGGGCGGATCACTAAGTAATGCATCAGCAGCATCTCTGGCGGTCAGCCTCTCCAAGAGTCATGAAAGGAGTATTTTTCTTTTATTTTGGAGAAAAGTTTACTCTTAAACAGAACAAATTCTGAGCCTTGATTAGATGTCTGTGACCAAGCTCTGCTCTCATCCAGGTTGAAGTAAATCCAGAGGGAAGCTGCCGAAATCAATGGGGAGCCAGACTCTGCAGCAGTCAGCGCTGGACACAGAGGGGTTTTAGTGCTGCCGTTACATGCTTCCCCCACACTGGCTTTGCAAGAAAATAGTATCTACTCTCCAGACACACAAAGCTGAAGTGCAAAATATTCTTTTGATTCAAAAGTACGCACACAAAAGCATTTTTCCTCATAAACTGCCATGCGAACCTTTTCCCTTATCCCAGCCAGCCATTCTCTGCATCTGATCCCACATCTGGTTGCCCTCAGTGGAAAACACTGGTGAGTTTAAATGGCGTGACTCAACTCCCATAACCAAGGAGGGCACAGACTAGACCACCAACTCACAGCTTATGAGTCTTTCCTAGAGCATTCAGAGATAAAAGATCTCGGATTTATTCAAACAGAGCCAAACCCTGCTGATACCTAATTTTGCTTCTATTACCTCATTAATAACCTACAGACGTTCGCAGCTTACACTTCTTTATGTCTGCATTGTGCTCGTCATACACAGGCACAAGGGCTATTTCTTGTTGTATTTGTTTTGGGTTTAATTCCCGATTCTAGTCTATGCCTCTGCCACCTTTGCAGGGCTGGGCTCAATTAACCCTTTTGTGTTCTCTTTGCAACGAGCTGCAGCAGTCAACAAGCAATACATAATCTTTTAACCAGTATTAATGTATTCATGTGAAAATATTCATTGACAGCTTTATGTAGCGTGGCAATCACTAAAAGTGGGATTTAAAGTACAAAAGTGGCATTTAGTAGTTACGTGTAAAGGCACATTCATATGTCACGTAATTGTAAACATGTTTAACATGTGCGTTTGCAGCTAAAAACAAACCTATATCTTTAACAAATATTTTTCATATTGGTCAAACTGGAAAAAAATGAAAATAAGTTAAAGTAATTTGACCATGTCAGGTAAACTCTAAAAAAAATGTTTTAAATGAGGGATAAAACTGTTTACAAGTTTTTAACTGTAAAATATTTCTTTTCTTCTTGTATCTTGCCAACATCAATAAAGAAACAACATGTATAAATATATATAAACAGACACTTGGCATAAAAACACATTTCATGAAATATGAGTAATAGAGCAGGAAAATGCAAAGTATATTTCTCTTTTACTGTATTGAACGGACAGGTTACTGTAAAGAATACATTATGTGCAGATGGATGAAAATACAAAGTGCATGCAGGATACACAGGGTATGAACAGGGTGTTCATTTCCAGGTAGAAATGCAAACATTTTGGTTCATTTCAGATCTCACTTACACTGCACTATTTGGTGTAATTTCATTGACTCCCATGTATTTGGACTTCAGTCCAGCAAAGCACTTAAACACATGCTTAGCTTTAAGCGCACAATAGTCCCCTTGAAGTCAAATTAAGCACATATTTACGTGCTTTGCTGGATCGGGGCCATACTACAGATTTACACAGATGTAAGTGAGCTCAGATGAGCTCAAGCCACAATGTTTGTGTCCAGATTCAAATCCAATTGGCAAATGCTTTCAAAAGCCGGAGGTATTTGGATTAGGGGTTTTGGTCCAAGCCAATCTGTAACTTTAGTACCTGAACCCGCATTTCTTGTGCGCCCAGGACTCCCATCGGCATTAGTGGAAGCTTTGGAGGCACAAGAAGTACAAGAGCAAGACCTCTGGGACTAAAGAGCCAATTTACTTAAACCCAAATTATAACATTTTTTAACCTTTAGATTAAACCAAACTCCCACCAGAGTTCAGCCCTCGCTTCATTACATTTCTCACCCAGCATTTGGATTTTTTGTTTATCGTATTACTATTGCTTTTGGCTAGCATTCGCTTTATTATATAACATTAACCTAGGAAAAACTAATGGGCACCATCAAATAGCTGTTAACATAAAGCACTTATAAACAAGTGCCATTAGTGAACCAGCAGAGAGTACAGGAACTCACTTACGTTACATCTGTTAGCGTTGGATAAACACAGATTTACAATTTTAAATGGCAAATGATGCCTCAGCCTGGTCAGAAATTAATTGCCAGATTTTTCACAGACTTCACCAGCGCAGCAAATGGACACCACATGCTGATACCCCAGCTACAGAGAAACCAACTGAGAGGTGCTAGAGCCCACAGCAATACACACTGTCACCCGTGTGCATGCACCAGCCTCTAACTTCTCCTGCTTGTTCACCCAGGGCATCAGACATGCAGGTCCCCTTCTACATGAGCATAGGGGGGAAAAAAAAAATGTCATCTTCAAATCATCAGGAGCAGAAGTTATCACCTACCAATCTGCGGCTCTACACAGATCAACAGGTTCCTTCTTCTGGTATTGCTCAGACCAGAGGTGGCAGCTGGCTCTGCAAAGCCTGTGGTTTCCATAAATGCGGGAAACACTAGCACCGACGTGGGAAATCCCCCCGGCCCAGAACGGAGGGCAGCACAAGAAGCTGGAGAGCTCTTTCAGCAATTCCTGCCCCCTCCAGAGGATGGTCCTCAATAACAACAGCCTCCAACACACACCTTGCCCCCGCTGTGGTCAGCAAAGCCTCTGTGGGACAGCACAGCCTGTCTCTGCTGATTTTATCAGACACCCTTATAGGATTAGCACATCTTTTCTTGCTTATTAACCAAAACCAGAGTGAGATGGTGCTATTCGATCACAACAGGCGAAGCTCTCCCCATGTGCAGCACGCTGTGAGCTTTCAAGAGAGTCTCTGAGCATCCTCAGAGCCATTTCCCTTCTCACACACTACTGACCAGGGCAACACAAAATTACAGAAACACACAGGCTTCTGCTGCTGACTGATGGGGATCTAAACCTGCAGCCAGAAATATAGGGGTTTTTTTTCCTTTTTTTATATGTATTTCTATACCTTGAGGGAAGTACAGAGAATACAACAGGATCACAAGGCTGGAAGAGGAAACAATGGAGATGCTGGCACTCAAGGCTGTGACAGAAAGTAAAACAAGATGTGGCATCCAACACCTATCCCCGTAACATTTTAGCTGTGGATGGGGAGACTGTGCTGGGAACAGACTGGTTTGTCGTTCCCCCGAGCTAATCTCCAACATCATCTGAAAAGAATACAGGGAAGGAAAAAAAAGTCTTCCTCCTATTGATTTGGGATTTTGTAACCAACAGTGAAAGAAATCAGTGCCAGCAGACACAACACTAAATAAGTGAAAACTTTGCAGAAAATAAGAAAATTAGGTATTTCTCAAGAAAACATCAGATCCTTTCTTCTAGCCTCTACCCAAATTCCAGGAGGAATAACATTTTGTTAATACTAGTTCTGGGATGACACCTTGAGACTGCTATTAGAACATGTAATTACACTGAGGAGAGGGAAACACCCCCAACTTCAACTGCAGGCAGCGCTGGGGGAAACCGAGGCAGTAAAGAAGCAGCTTCACACTGTGCCAAAGCCCAAAAGGCAAATTACCCCTGGCCCCAACCCCACACCAGCTGAGCAGTACCTGAGATGGTGGCACCGCAAACACACAACTCTGCTTGGAGTAGAGTGTGAAACACCAGCAACACTTTCCATGGTGTCTTACAGGATAAACAGCAAAATACTTGGCAAAAGAGAAGTATCTTCTACCCAGCACAAAGACAGCCTTCACATTCATTAATTATCCTGCAAACAAACCCAAAATAGCACAATTTCACTGTGATGTGGCACAGCTGAGCAGGTCCATGCCCTCTGTGGAGGTAAAGCTCAGGAGAGGCAGGATGCACCCTTTCAATCTCTCTTTCTAATTTGCACTGAGTGATCTTCACTCCTGTATCTCCCACCACCCCTATGTCCTCTCATATCTCAGGCCATCTGGTATGTGAGGTGCATGAATGTAGCAGGTGAGCCTCTGAAAACCTGAGAAATCCTGAGACAACCACAGGAAGAAATCAGCTGGACAGCCTGGATACTTGAAGGGCTGCAGAGGACAACATCAGGTAGTGCACAGTCCTAGCTTGTTAGCTCATAATTATAAAAGCAGATGTCCTGCTCTTCTACACTGTTTTGGGTTGTTTTTTTCTTAACAAAACCCACAACTTAGTTAACAGCCTTTCCTCACTCAAACGCTCAGGAAGCCAGTAACGATACAACTCAAGTCTAATCTTTTGCTTCTCTTCAGCTTGGTGTTGCACATCTCAAAAGAGTTTTTTAAAGATTTTATATGATTTCTTAAAAGTCACCAAGATCAGTGTAGCTGTAATACTGGAAAAATATCCTAAAAACTGATAATGACTAGGAACCACAAAAGTGACTGATGGATAGTCTTGCTAATTCTGTATATCAGGAAGTGGAATGAGAGATGGGTAGATAAAATAATGTTGTTATACAAACATGAAAACAAGCCTATAAAGATATTCCCAGAAATTAAAGCCCAGGCTGTCTCACCATGATCCTATGCTCTGAAACAAATGACGCTCGTGGAAGAATGCAATCCCCAGCAACATCCAGAAATCCAAAAGGGAGAGAAAAACCTTATTGTAAAGAACTGTAAATATTTTCCGCTTCTAAGTGTTAGAGGCTAGAGAAGACCTTGACCGAGTGAAGACTGCCCTGTATCTGCTTTCTCCCCACCCTGGACAGATGCCAGAGTGAACAGCCAGCAGAGCCGCATCCAGTCCATCTCCTGCCAAAGCGGGTTCTGCTCTCACACCAGTTTTACATCAGTTTAGCTCCGTGTGCTTTGGGGCTGTTACTTTAGCGTGCTAAGGGGAAAAAAAACCTCTGAGCCAGCGCTATCTGTGTGGTTCCTGCGGCTGACAGGAGGTATGGCTGGGTAGGCCACATCTGATCGGCCAGGGAAAGGTCTGTCTGCTTCTGCTCCTCTGACGGCCGGGGGAAAGGTATCTTGGAGAAGAAAGGGATAAGAAACTCCAAGAGCAAAGGAGTTTGGCTGAAAACCCCACCAGTAAAACACACTTTCTCTTGCTAGCCTCCTGTAGAATATGTCTTCAAGTAATTGGCAGATTTGAACGCACAGAAAATATCTTTTGCTAAAATATTTTCTGTATTGAGATGATCCAGATAATTTCTGAAATTAAGTACTTCTTCCAACTTAATATGTATTCATCATGTACCTCTATTAACTCAGTCCAGTGTGAAAATACAGCAGCAGAGGTTAATATTTGGACATAGCTGTTTTTCTAGCCATTCATATCACTTTTATTTCCTTTCCTTTTTGTTCTTTCCTTAACCTCTTTTTTACTGCTGTTAAATTCCTTGCTTTCATTTTTGCAGAAGTTCAGCCTTCCAGCCCGCTCTCCGATGCTGTTAGACATCAGCTCAGGCTCAGACTTATTACTTCTGATATGTCACTCCACAGGCAGGGAGCCTAAAGCAACACTGCTCCCTCCAGCCCTCGCAAGCTTCAGCTGGATCTTCACCGACCCGCAGAGCACAGCTATTTCTGCAGAGCAGGAACCTGGAGGAAATGTGTGAACCTTGAAGAGTAAGCCCAGCACTTTAGTTCACACTAAGCCTCTGAAACAGGAGACTAAGCAGGAAGTCAGGATGCACGGAGGTGATTTAGCTATGTGAGCTTGCTGACATCATGCATATATATATATATATAAAAGAAACTGGTATAGCACTGGGGAGAAGAAACCATGGAGAACAGCATATTCAGAACCTATTTAGTATTTGAAAAACACCAATCTCCTCTTGAATCAGATGTCCTGAATTACTTCAATATTCCTGTGCAGAAAGGTGCCAGCAGAGCTGATTTGTTTGCCTTCTTTTGCTCAGGGGTCTGCCAGAAATCCATCAGACATGTCCCATCTCCCAGTCCTCTCCCCACTACCATCCCTGCCTACTGCCATCTTATTTCCAGTGCTACCTTTGCTGCTGACAGCAAGAGATAGCCCTTTCCTTCCAGTGAAACAGAGAAGGCTGGCAGGATGAGTTTGGTGGTTACTGGCTGTCATATGCACAAGTTGCATAAATAAAGTGGGTAAAAAAACATCAAATATTTTCTCCATTCTCTCTGCTCTGTGGGACCAGGAGGGGTAACCTTTTGAAAAGGAAATACAGCCATTGGAACAAATACTCCTTTTTCTCTAGTTTCTTCTTCATTTTTTCCTTTACCAAAGTGGTCTCTGCATTCCCTTTTCTCATTCAAGCTACATAAATAGTACTGAGCACTGATGAGGTCTAAATTCTGTTTAAAACCCCAGAAAGGGCTTTTAAGGTTATACCTGAGTCCTCAGACCAGTTATAACTGGAGGAAGAAATTTCTGTGATTTAGTGTCTAATAAACAAACCACCAAGGTCAAGATGGCATCTTCTCCCATACCCATAATCACTTCCCTCAACATTTTGAGTTGTTGCATGTATCAGCAGTACTCCCTCTAATGTCCAGCCTCGTTTAATTTTCCTTCTATAAATTATTTCCCATAGAGAAGTGGGTGCGAATTATTACATTGTAAAATAGATTTTTAAAAGATGAACCATGCAGAATGTAAAATAATTATTTGTGTGAGGAGCAAACATAGCAGAGGTTTATCTTGTAAATCCCGTCAGAGGAATTCTGGACCTAGATTTAAACACACATATTTTAGCCAAAAGGCTAAGGGACAAGTGATTTTAATAGCCTTGAGATTGTGATGATCACCTCATCTGTAAAAATCAGGGCTCTTAAACATATTTCAAATTAGAAATGCTTCAGCCTCCAAAAATAAGTGTCTGTTGCTCATCCCTGGGCCTGGGTCAAACTATTCAGTTGACTTTAAAAGGACTATTCCTTCCAAGAGCTATCCAGCCATGCTGGGCTCAATGTACAGCTTTTCACAGCAGAGCTGAGTGATGCTGCCGTATCTGGCAGCAGCCCAATTCAAAAATCAAACATTTTGGGAACCAGAAGTGCATGGCACTGCTTCCCACAGCAGGTCCATGTGCTGTGCACAAAGCCATAGTGCCTTGGCTTCTAACATTTCTCCCTGTTTACAAAATATTATGTCTAAAACCATTGCACTGGTAACACAATTGCAATCAAAAGTTAGGAAATTGCTAAATAAAGCCCATTTTACTGCCTAACTTCAGGGAGAGCCATAAAATTATCAGTCCTCTCTTTCCTCAATATATTTTCTTCTCAGTTTGTGATGCTCCGTAGGGTATTTCTCTATGTGAACTCCGTGACGGTTTGGCTCCAAATTATCCGAACATAAAACTGAGCTTATGAAGCCTCACTCAGAGGTTGCGTGGACCCTTTTTATTGGCACAGACTTAAAAAGAACCTTAATAAACCTTATAGGCTTGGGGGACTTTTTGGTCACTGGCACTTGCCAGCCACACTGCTCGCATCCCTTTTGCAGCGCCCAGGTGGAAAGCAAGCTGGAACCACAATCCAGAGATTTTATAGGGCTGGATTATCTGCTGGTATTGCCCTCTTCCTTCCCAGCGAATCTCAGAGCTATTTTCTTTGAAAGCAAGTGGGTGATGCTGCAAGGATACTCATAGCTTAATGTGGCTTGATCACCCAAGGTAACAGACAGAGCCAAAAATAATAGGGCTGTCTGAAATGGAGCTGGGGGGGGCATTTGCTGGCAGAGGGAGAGGTCTGATGGGATTAAAGCTGAAGCACATCCACCCATGTGCAAGTGGAAAGCCTAGCACTCCACGGTCCCAACTCCATGGATTTTCCTCAAAGCATCCATTTCTCCCCAGGATTTTATTACTGCCTCCAACGATGCTGTAATTGCATACGTAGGGCAGCAGGCCCGAAGTTTAATCTGTGTTTTTTAGGGCCTAAGCTCTGCACATGCTGCCCATGTTTGCACAGAGCTCAGCACAACAGGCATCCAGTCCTGGCTGGGTTCTGAGGTCACTGCTTTAATTCAAGCCATAATAAATAATAATGTCAGGTTGGAAATAAATCTTTTGGGTTTGGTCCACGGCTGATCCTTCAGCATGGTGCATGGTGAAAGCACCAGTTGGGAAGATTTGCTGCATCCCATCCTGGATCTAGTTAGACTGTGTCACACCTTCTGGCTCAGTCTTGGTTTGGTTTTCACTTATGGCTTTGGTTTGGTACAGATAATTTCATCTTTTCTCTCATTCTGAGCCTCATCACTGATATTAAAGACACTGCATGGTTTTATTCCATCAGATCTCTCTGATCTGCATCATTTGGAGTGACCTAGTGCATCCTTTCTCATTTCTCAGTTACCTTGGCTTTATCTAGTATCTTCCATCACACCATGTACCACAAACTCCTGGATAGTAATTATTTAGGCAGAGCACAAATTTAATAACACTTGCGTAGGCAGCTGGTGACTACTGAGATATTGCTTACTATACAAACTGAAAGAATCGGGACAAATATATAACACTGTTTACCTTTTACAATTAACAAGTCTTCACTATGGCTGTGAATTATCATTATTGTGATACAGTAACTACAAAACAGCAGAAGTATAAAGCAGTGCTGTTAACTCAGATACAACTGATATCCCTTTGCTTTTTGATGTTGTGTATTCTTAGACCAATACTCCATGCCAGTCCCTGCAGCCAAAAATACATCAAGAGCCTAAAAAAGTAAAATAGAAACATCACTTCAAAATTCTTTCAAACTACATGTTTCCTTTTCTCCCTTTATACAGAGCTACAAAGAGAAAGGGAAAAATTAAAATTCACAAAAAGCACTGCTTAATTCCTCACCGAGGTACAGGTAAATAAAATGTGCCACAGTAAGTTCAAATTGCAAAGAGTTTTCAAGAGGGAAAGGCTAATAATTTCTGTCAAACATTGGAAATGTTAAATGGTTTTTAAATCAAAAATATAAGCACCACCAGTGACTTAAGCCATGTTTTAGACATGTTTGGGGTGATTTTTTTCCAGCGGTCAGTGCTTGTCTCTCACATACCTTCTGTTTGTCTGAGACAAAATCAAGAGGCACTAAACAGAGCACTTACTAGAGGCATCAGGTACTTTCAGCAGCAAAGCTGTTCGTTTAGAAGGTACAAAATCAGGCTACTGGAGAACCAGTGTCCTTGGGACACAGAGCCAGGGGTCCTGGACCCCTCCCGCACCCGCCACGGCCCTCAGTGGTCCTCGACCCACGGGGGAGATGGAGAGCACAGGCAACGGGTGGGGCACGGCGGGAAACAAGTATGTGAAGTCACCACAGTCCCCCCATCAGCAGCGTTCATATTTCATCGTAATGGCTAAAATGACTCTTAAATGAGGCCAGATTATAGAGCCAACCTAATTCACTTACAGTGATGTAAATCCAGGTATCTGTTACAACATTCGCATGTTGGGGCTCACCGCAGAGCAAAAGCTGCTGATAAATCCCCCCCCGAGGATGAAGGGAAGCAGATTCCTCCCGGCCAGGCCCGATCCAAAGCCCGTTGAAGTCGGTACAAGCTCCTTCAGCTTCAGTGGGTTTGGGATAAGGCCCGCGGTGAGTGCTGAGCCAGCTTTGCTGCCAAAATGCAAAATCCTTTTCCATTGGCTTTGCCAGTTTGGTGTTAATACATGTGTGAAGGAGTTTAGGGGGGGAGGTTTTTGAGGGGGTTTTTTTAAACTGAGGAATGATTTCACCCTTGCCAGCATGTGGACTTTGTGCAAAAGAACAGGAGAGGGGGCAGAAGTTTTTCTGAAGCCATCAGCTCCCTGCCACAGCATCCCAGTGGAGGGTGGATGTGTCCATCATAGGGACCCCTAGGTCCCTAAGGATAAATTAGTCCCCACTCTCCGCTGCAGAAGGGAAAATCTGGAGTCACGGGTGGATGTGAGTACAGAGACCCACTCGCCAAACCCAGCTGAAATAAGAGGAGGATGCGGGAAGCAAAACATCCCTCAGCCACAGGTGAACCCCCCATCCAAGTATAACAGGACCTGCTGCTAGCTGGTGTCATTTCAATCCCATTTTCTCTAGTAAATGACGTTGCCCTGAACCATCCTCCAGTTTTCTCTATCATTCAACTCTTCCCCCACTGCCAGGTTTTTTCTTGCACGTTCCAAACAAGATGCTGTTGCCCCTTTGGCTTTCCAAGGGAAGGGCTCTGCCTTCCTGTGGCTTTCAGAGCATGTAACCCGGCTGGTCTCAGAATTAGACTGGGGCCTTTGCAGGCTGCCGCAGTATAAACAGTTTCAGTAGGGCACATGTTATACAGTAAGATCATCCGAAACCAAACATTTTCCCACTGCACACAATAAACATCCATAATAAATTGCATTATACAAAATATATTTATGGCTAATTTTTTAATGTAAACCACCTGGGAAGTTTTTGTTAGATTGGTTGATACGAAGGTCTCAGTATTCTGGTAATCTAATGATATCTAATAGACAAAATAGTATGATGTTACAACAGTCTCAAAGCTTTCATTTTCTGTAGCCCTCTCAGAGATCAAACTGGCAGAACTCATATTTTTTGAAATTTTATACATAATTGGTGATGCAATTGCCAAAAATAACCTATTCATAGAAGTCTTGCTCTTCTGGTTTCTAACTTACTATAATCACGAAACAGAGCAGCGCACTGCTTTGCAATGGAATATGGGTTTGGGTCAGGGAGCAAGGGCTACAGTTGTGTGGCAGTTTCCATTCTGCGGATTATTTTACAGGCAATTTAAATTTAGTTTAGAGTTTAAACAGGGCTAAAAAGTAGTGCACCCATTCAGACATATGAGCAAATCTTCAGAAAAGGAATAAAGCTGTAACTTGGGTATATCTCTTTTCTGAACCAAAATTTTGCTTCAATATAAGATTTTCTAAACAAAAGCTCTTGGTGCCAAAGGAGACAGAGTGTTTCTGTTGCATAAATTAAGCCCAGACCTGCAATGCTTCCACCATAAAACTTTCATGCTCGTCACAGATCAGCTAAGATTTCCAAAAAGACTCGAGATCATCGCAGATCTTGTTGAGCCAGCCTCTCTCTAGTCAATACAAATCCCAGTTCGAGCTGTGCTGAGTATCTGCTACAAGCGCTGGCGGCTTGGTAGTTGCTGGACTCGTTTTAAAGTGCAGCCCATACCTTTAGCTACTTCCTTGCCTCCTGTTGTTCCTGGGACTTGGAGGCCATGTGGTACATTTCAGCCTTAACTTTGAATTTCCTTTATTTTGTAGATCAAACTTTGACATTCCCTCAAGGTAGTGG